>NW_020523879.1:0-60986 GCF_003368295.1 Carassius auratus | reverse complement strand
TGACGCTCATAAGTTTCTTCATATTGCGTTAGTATCTGATAACACCGAATCTGGGAAAAAATAAAAATTGCACTATGAAAGATCTCCATGATTAGCCTGTTTTTGCACTTCCTGTTTTTCCCTGCTTGAGAATTTCTGTCCAATGAATGGATGATCTTGGCACACGTGTGGTTTTGTTTACAATTTCTGGTGTTAAAGCGAACTGCACTGAAAGAAAAAAAAAAAAAAAAAAAAAAAAATCTACATCGGATTTGGTCCAGACCAAAGTAAGTGAACTAGCGGACTTTCCTGTTGTGAATACACACTTAGTTTTAGTTTTTAGAATATTTGTTTCAGTTTTTTTGGGATAAATATTTATATTATTTACATCAAGCTTTTGAATGGTAAAGTAGTGTATATTTATTGAAACTTCATAACGTTTCACTTGATTATACATTTAGTCAGGGATTATAGTTTGGAAATGTCTAACTAGTAAAATGTTTACACATTATGTGAAAACTAGTACAAGTATATAAATAAATAAAAAAGAGACTTACTCGTGTTTATGATCTCTTACTCATGTTTATGATCTCCACATCATATTTTTTTTGGGTGAATTATGTCTTATTCCTCTTGGATTACTTTATCACTGAATATTTGTTCTCGGCAGCACTAATTTAGTTTAAAAGTAGATATGTCAGGCTTTCTATAGATATATCTCTCATGTCTCTTCGTTGAGTATTCATGGAGTTACAGTTTATTTTAATGACGTGTTTGTAAATGAATATCAGCGCAGACAAAGGCTGCAGACAGCACACCTTATTTGTTATCTTTTTTTTATAAATGCACAAAGTTTGTTGTTATTATGTCTGTATACAAAAAAGTAGACCATTTACAGATTCGATTACTATCAAAATTGAAAGTGTAATTTAATTGACTCCAGAGGGTAATTTCAATTGACTCCAGAGGGTATACTTCTTTGTTAGTCAGTGAGAGACACATTCAGAATCAGCACATGGTCACTGTTTAGTGGGCTTTGTTTTCAAGTGCGCAACTCACAGCATTTGCTGTTCTTATGCTGGCGGCCGGTTATCAAACAGCATTGCATTGCTCCCTTATAGATTGTGGGTGAATTACCTGTATTCATTGTAAGGTCTCATGCACCGAACTGAGATGTCCGTACCGTGACGGTTTGTTACAAATACATGTATCGATCCACCCCCAATTAAATATATACGAGCTAATGAAAATGTTGTATTTATATATTTATTATTTTACTTTTTCTTAACTCTTTCCCAGCCAGCTTTTCGAAAAAAGTTGCCTGCCACCACCAGCGATTTTGATGATTTTCACAAAAATTGTGTGGCCTACAGTATATTTGGCTGCATGAATATTTAAATATGCAACACACCAAAATAAATATCAAAGCTTCTACTTAAAAAAAAATGTAAATGTTTTATTCTAGCTTAACGCATTCTTTTTTTATTAACACTGGAATATATGTAGGCTTCATAAAAAATTATAATTTTGCGCAAAAAGATGAGAAAATCTTTTTATTAAAAAACTACATCTGGATAATATTCATACGATTATCAAAGCATAAATCCAGTGAATCGCTTCCATCAATACCTCCAAAGCTTGCACAGCCACATACCACTTCCTGGATCATCATTTACTACAGCATTACTACATAACATTATGCGGTTTTCATTTATATTCTGTCTATTGCTGATGATCATATTATTTATCATATGTGTCTGTTTACAAGAGATCGCTCGTTTCTCCGTCCTGTTCATGTGTGTTTTTGGTCGGGAGGTTTTGTACTTGTTTAGAAGATGTGTAATAGCGCCCCTAGAGTATAACTATGAAAACACGAAAAGCCGTAAAAACTCTTCAATGTGGGGGGGGGAGCGTTGTCTTCTAAATGATGAAATAACTCGTCAATGGCAGGGAAAGAGTTAACCATAACAACACTGTAATGAAAAAATATATATATATATATAAACAGCTTACATGTGCTTACATCTCTCTTTCTTTCACTGCACATCTTGATTGAAACTGATTTATGTTTTTGGTCTTCAGAAGTCCCCCTCCCATCCCACTGTCCTTCCTCACAAGCTTTGAGTGCAATTACTCAAGCCTGGTCAAAGGTACAACAATAATATCCCAAGGTCATCGGCAACGAGCTGAGCTGACAGTTGGCAGGTTGCACAGATACACAGTAATTTACTCTGTCCTTCAGGATATCTGCCTTTCAAGAACCTGCCTTGCCACCAGAACAAATGCTCTGTCATTAGGAGAGAAGCAGCTGAGTTCCAGAAGAACCCAGCTGAGTTCAGAAGTGTGTGCTTATTATTTTATTGCTGTGCAGATGGCGTGCTGGTGCACTGTGGTTTTGCATGTTGCACTTATGGGCGTGTGACTTCCAGGCATGTTAGAGCTCTGGGTTTTTGTTTGGGTTTGTGAGGTCACGGTTTGCGAGAGGATATAAAGTCGCTGGAGGACGTGAGGTTTATGATTTCAGGCTGCGGTTTCACACTTTTCGCTTGATTAGTTTGTGAGTTTGCACATACAGTAAACACACACATAACACGTGCAAAAAACACACAGTGGACCTAGAAGGTATTTGGACCAGTCTTACTGTCATAAATGGTTAGTGCATAATATTATAATGCTTTAGAATTCAAGTACTGTTAATGTGTTAATTACATTGACATTGCAACTTAAGGGATAGTTCAGCCAAAAAAAATTTATGATTTCATTTATTACTCATTCCAGACCAGAATTAGTTTCTTTCTTCTGTTGAACACAAAAGTAGAGATTTGAAGAATGTTGGTAACTAGGCAATTTTGGTGATTTTATTGTTAAATAAATTAACAAAATAAATAAAAATAAGCTGACACTGAGATATTTTTAATAGCTTGTATTTTCCATAGAGGACAGAAAGTCATACATTTTTTAAAATGAGTAATGATGGCATAATGTTTCATTTTTGGGAGATCTATCATTTAATGCTCACTGTGAAATCTCAAAATCATAATGTACACCAAACAGCAAAATATCTTCTGAATGAACATTTGTAACTTGTGAAAATGTTTAGCTTATTGAGGACACAGTCTTGCACACTAGAAACTAAAGAGAAATCTTGTTATTGTAAACTAAAACTATTAAAGTTTTGTTACTTGAAATAAAGCTGAAAGAATATAACATAGAAATATTAGATGAAAAACAACTGCCAGAAGCTAAAGAAGCTGCAAGAAGCCAAATAAAATTGTTCTTGTAAACTAAACCTATTAAAATATTTTTGTTCGTGAATTAAAGCTGAAATAACTTATTATTAGATGAAAAATGTAAACGTAAAAAAATTTGAAATGTTGCCTGGCAAAAAACTGAAATAAAAGAAGTTTAAAATTAGAATGAAAATTAAAAATAAGTTAAAACAAAATATAAATATTTGTTATAATAAAACTGACAAAAGCACACAACATAATTACTAACATGTAAACTAAAATGAAACTAAATAAATAAACCAATAAAATCTAATAAAGATTAGATAAAGATAAGTTAATAAAGTAATAAAAATACAGTTTAATACAAAATTGTAGATGGCATAATATAAATAATTCAGAAATTAAGAGAAGTGTTGAAAATGCACATAAAGCTGACACAGCTTATCTAGGCAGACATTTACACTTATATCCCAAAAAATTAAAATTCACTTGTCAGGTTAGGTGTCTTTTTTTAAGGACACAATAGTGGGAACTAATGGATCACCCCTCGTGGGATTTGGAGCTAGAACCCAGCCAGGAAACTGAATTAAAGCACATCCTCATGATCTGCTCCGTGAGATCACTGAAATAATCTCCAGCACACTAATTAAGAACAAACAGCAGCTATTTGTGCCACGTCCAAAACTTTACGTCATGAAGTACGCCTCTTTAGTCATTAGGGTGAAGAAGCATAAGAGCAAAATTATTCTCCAGCAAGAAATGGCTTTGTATAGAAGCTGAGGAGGAAGCTTTTATCGTGTCGTTCAAGATTCAGATCAACACTTGACAGCAATGGTGCTGGAACCCAGGGCGATTCGTGTGTGTGTTTGCTTGAGTGTTTTGCTTATTCATGCATGCATGTGACATTTCATGAGAAGCCGGTCTACATCAGGCCTGTCTGTGGCCAAATAATGTTTTTCCTGTCTGCAGGTTGGCAATTCGTTATCGCATTTTCACAAGCCCAAAAATAACTTTTGTGATTCTGGACAGACAAGGTCATGAAATGCAGCATCTAAAGTTTGAGAGCGAGAGCTAACGGATGTCATGATGTCGTAAGCAGTTGCTGATCTCTGTCATTTCTGACACTCCCTTCCATGCGCCGTGCGGGACAGTGTGTCTGTTTGTGTTTTGTCCTTGTGCTGCATAGCGTCACCCTGAGGCAACATAAAATCTTTTGTAAGCAGTTGTTTTCTAGATTTTCTTTAATCCAAAGTGGCACACTCATGACATGGACAGTCTTTCTGTAGCGGACTGGGGTTTAGTGTCAGGCACAAGAATGCAAAGGTGATTGCTAATGACTCGCTTTTTTTGTCTCTCTCTCATTTTTGCTTGCGACAAGGACATGTGCTACAAAGACAAATAACTCTATAATAGTTCAGGTTAAACTTTCTCAGCTGGCGAAGAAAGTACCTTTTTAACAATGGAAATACAAATAGAAATGCAACAAAAAACTTTGCAGATGTGAACAATACTCAATGGTGACTTATCAAGAACCTCACCACCAAACTTGACAAGTTCTTGCTGTTTAATATTTATAAGGTCAGCATTTTAAAATGCCCTACAATTTTTTTCTTCTTCTATGTATTGTCAACTTTTTCTACATTTAATAGCTCAATCAACCTTAACAATATAGTTTGTCTGACAAAATGGAAGTTGGTGTCAGTGAGTTTTACATATATATATATATATATATATATATATATATATATATATATATATATATATATATATATATATATATATATATAAACACTTTTATTCAGCATGGATGCATACAATTATCTTTTGTAATGTTATAAAATTAGAATTTCCATTCAAGTGTATCAGTCTACAAACATGCATTGCCATATTGTGTTTATGTGTGTGTAAGTGAGGTGCACTTGTATTGTTTAATGAAAGCGACTGTTGAATGAAACATTTTACATTTGAAAGTGGGTTACAAAGTAACGAGTACTTAATAATACAGTGTAAACAACATACATACAAAATTACAATGTGTATTAACAATGTGTAAAACAATGTGTATTAACCTCCCCCATAAAGAATCAGTTTACAGCGCACAGGGAGCATGCAAAGGGATTGAGGGCTTTTGTCAGAGCTACAATAATGATTGAGTTCAGACAGATCTCAATAACTCAACGACTCCATGATTGAACCTGCGCTCACTATTGTTCGCTAAGTGTGCATGTACACTCAGTTTTTGTGTGTATGTTCATTGATTGATATGCAAAGTGCTTCTGTAAGCAAGCATATGTGTGCATTGCAAATGTTTATCAGTCTCAGGGCCTTGAAGTGCTGCATAAATGTTTTTAAATAAGGTTTCTGTATGAGTGTGGGTAAGTGTTCATACACGTGTTTGAGAAATGAAATCAAGAGCAAAGGTAAATTAGAAGGGCTTGTGGTGTGATCATTTAACCACAGGGCAGTTTCATATGCAGTTCTCTCACTTAACGCTGTGCTATATGGTTTAATTTGAAGTTAAAAATGACCTAGGTACTTTGCTTGACTGTACATGAACCACATTAAATCACGAGTAGCTTGTCTCAAAGTAGCTTGAAATTGCTGAAGACATTTATTTTCTTCACAAATAATATTCTGTACTCCAAAGCCTTGTCTGGTACAACCCCCATTACATTTCTGCTAGTTTTCAACCAGACTCCCTCCCTGCAACCCTTCTGAAAATGCATTCAGCAAATTGACGACAAGATTGCTCTCAATTTGGCCAAGTGTTTATGTTATCAAGTACCTCAGTCCACCATCTGCTGGGATGCCAGCCACACATCCCCCATAATTCCCTGTGCAGATGTGGCCATAAGGAGCAAGCTCATCTCAATCTCCCCATGTAATCCCTCTGCAGCCCATTCATACCATAGAGAGGTTGCACAATCACCAATAGAGTTGGCTTTCATCAGTGTGGTTCCTTTCTTTTATTCAGGTCAATGGTGAAGCATGTTCTCACACAGTACAATCCCACTGCATGGAACGTTTCATTATGGTCGGAGGATTAAATCGCACAATGTCAAATCATGTGAGGACAAGCACAGAAAACAATAATACATTCGAACCAGGTCTCGTAATACTTTCCCCTTTTGCCAGTAACCTTCATCTTAATCAAAATCCCTGATGCGTTTTATTCACAGATCACTCGTTGAAGAAAATATATTGTTTCAGAGTCATGAACGTTTCCTGGCAAAGTAATAACCCCAAAGTCATGAATGACATTTAATATTTGAAAGATAACAGGTGAACACAGATTGAAACTGATGACTGACTGACCACACGCTGTCATCGTTTACTTTGAAAAAGCTAAATTTCTCTTTGCAGAATCCGAATGAGGTTTTTTTTTTTTTTTTTTTTTTGCTTTATCTTGCTGTGCTGATAGCTCTTCACTCATTAAAACTCTGTTGATGTTGCATTTAAATGAGGATGCTTTCAGAATCTCATTTGGTTTGAGATGACAAAATGATTTGGTATATCAGATACTTACTGTCAATGCATTAACGTTTGGCACCTTGAATAAATATGATAGATATATTATAGAATCTCAAGTTCTAAGAGTAAGGCAGAAGTTCTGAATTGAAAATGACTAAAATATGTGATGCATACTGATTTATACAACATACATTTATATAACAGACCCACAAAATTTTACAAAATGTCTTCAATAAATAGTTAAACATCATAAACAGATGCTAAATAAATGGATTTAAAATTTACTTCATTTATTATTATTATTATTATTATTATATAAATTGTGAGTTAAATATTTCTTAATAATGAAAGAAATGGATCACCTCAAAAATGAACAACCAATGCTAATTGGAAATATGTGACTTCCTACCTTTTTGCAAAACTGCAAAAAATTACCTATACATAATACAGTTCACTGTAGTTTTCAGGTGAAATGGACACTAGAGACTTTTTTCCCTTTCACACAATTTATGATTATGGAGCAGATTATTGATGAAAAACAAAAACGTTTCCTTCCATATCCATAATATTACGTTATGACCTCGAAACACTTTTACCATAGTGCATTATTAGGAAATATGTTTTAATGTTTGCATCACATGATTTTCTCCATTTAAATGGCTTTTCCGATATAGTAAACTTGCGTGGTAGCTCACCTGGTACATCTGCGATGTGGTGCACTCTGGAATAAGTCCTGTAAAACAAGTCATGACACTCCACAAAAGAGCTCAAATTCTTGTAAAGTCTTAAAGCTAAAATGGCATGGTTGTTTCCGCAAGTGTGTTTTTATCTTACATTCGCTTTTCTTAACACTTTCAGTAGGGTTTAATGTACAGTAGGTGGTACATTCATTTCAAACACAATGGAGCATTAACATTTTTGCACCACTCACCCGACATTTTATTTCTGAATTGCTGCATTACAAACATTACATAAAAAACATTAGCATGTTCATGCTCAATAGTTTTAGAGAAAAATTAAACACGCCAGAAACTTGCTTTGAAACATGCTACAAGGAAAGTGATATAATTTTCCAGTTATTTTGTACCCACAGGAATGCTATTGAGGTCTTCACAGTGCACCCGAGACCCGTCGACCCCGGACCCGACCCGGGACCCGTACGGGTTCGGGTCTATATCTTAAATCATCAGCCGGGTCCGGGTCGTGTCCGAATCTATTACTTTGGGTTTATGCACAATGTCTGTTTAACATTGTGTGTAATACCCGTGCGATCGCCGATCGGAGTCATCGGACTCGAAGAACACCCGGCCGTGATCAAAGACTGCTTGTGTTTTTTGTTACTTGCAACTTTTAGGAAAAGAAAAGAGTGAGCCAAAAAAAGTGATCTCTCTCTCTCTCAGTCTCAAGCGCATTTCATGTTTCTATGGCAACCAGTGAGGGACACTTCGACTGCCACACCGCGTTTTACATTTTCTCCCATTTTTATATTATTATAAATGAACCGTTTAATTTTAAAGTTTTAGTGGTTCAGATTCAGACTCGATGAAGAGCAGAGAGCACAGACAGAGATCAGATGATAGTAAATAAATAACGTCAGCGGCCATGGCATTGCATGAGCAATCGTTATTACAGTTCAAAAGGGCAAACAGTCTAAGTTATTATGCGAATTAACTCGAGTCAGAATGTACATGTGCACAGTAGCATTTGTCATCCGTCACCGTGACATCAAGTGGACTTTTGAAGCTGAAATAATGAGTGGATTCAGCTTGGACTTGGAATAACGAGAGGAATAACATGAATAACTTTCTTGTCGGAGGATTGTAATGCATCACAGGCAGTCGGGTACAAGGAAGAGAGACTACGGCTCTTTAAATTAGGTAAGACAAAAAGCTGTATTCTTCGCAACAGGTTTATTTACTTGTAATAGCAATTTAAGGTGGAATATGTGAACGTCGGGCCCAGTCGGGTCTGTGTCTTCCCGGCGGGTTCGGGTCCAGATTTCAAATAATATACGGGTCGGGTCCGGGTAGACATTTCTCGGATCTACACGGGTCTGTGTCCAGCTTTTGAAATATTAGACGGGTCCGGGTCGGTTCGGTGTAGTACATTACAGGTCTCTGTCGGGTTCGGGCACACATTTTTGGACCCGTGAAGACCTCTACTGTACTGTTTAATAAACCTGCATCTCCAATGCAAACTCATATGATGAAATGTCTTATAGCGCTTATAACGAGGTATCATCTGAAAAGTTCACTGAAACGTAGCACATTTCAGGTTTTGCAGAAATTTATTTATGTCACATATTTCCAATTTGCCTAGGTTAAAAACAAAACAAGCACCCTGAGTTGTGCATAATGGTTCTGTAGCATTAAAAAAAAGGTGTTCACCGTGCATGTAAATTTGCTTCATGCATCCATATTGTTTTTCTCTGAACAGTGATTGGTTTAAAACGAAGGTCACTCATTGTTATTGATGGCCGGTGAGGGTTTGCTCCTTACCCCATCTGTGGCAGCCCTGGAGGTCTCAGTCACAAACCTCCGAGGAATCCACACCGACGTCATGATCCGCACATACTCCTTTCGGAAATTCCGATTGAGGAGTCCGTAAATTATGGCATTGAGGCAACTGTTGAAATAGGCCATAAAGTAGCTGACCACAAAGAGCCACTCTGGAATACGTGGAGCCATAATCTCTGGGTCAATGGCCACAACAAGGCCGATTAGATTGAGCGGAGCCCAGCAGATTGCAAATAAAACGAACACCACAAACATGGTGACAAAGTTGCGCAGGTCGCTGGGTCTTACCCTTGAACGTTCCTCGCTTTTCACCTTTCGCCTCACCTGTATCACCAGAACCCAAATCCTCAGGTAGCAGAAGGTCACCACCGCAATGGGCACCAGGAAGTGAACCACCACCACCACCACAGTGTAGGAGCTGCTGGCAGTCTGCGTGAAGGTGCAGGAGTAAACCCGGGGGTCGTAACTTAGGGAACCCACAAAGAAATTGGGAAGAATGGCCAGCACAGTGAGTGCCCAGATCAGGGCCACTAACAGCAGCGTGTTACGGAAGCTGTAGAGACGTCCGTAGGCAAAACTGTGACAGATGTAGCAGTAACGGTTGATGGCGATGCCAGTGATGTTGAAAACAGAGCCAATCACACTCAGGCCCATTAGGAATCCGCTGACTTTACACTGGGTTTCCCCCAGAGACCAGCCATCATGGAAGATTGCATACAACACCACTGGGTAGGGATAGAAAGCCACCACCAGGTCAGCGAAGGCCAAACTGACAACAAACACATTCCCTGTGCAAAACAGAGCAAGAGAAAGAGGACTTGTTAATAATTTCATTTCTACTAGCATAGTTTGATGCTCATATGATAGCACATTGCTTGTTATGACTACTGTGGCAAAATCAAAAATGTATTACCTAGGTCCCCCTTCCTCAAATCTTGGCCTGGAGATCCAATGTGCTGCTGAGTTTAGCTCCAACCCTGATCAAAGTCACCTGCCTGTGACTTTCTATTGATCCCAAAGACACTGTTTTGTCAGACACAGATTGTCACTGATTAGCTTGCTCAGGTGTGTTTGATTAGGGTAAAAAATAAACTCTGCAGGAAAATGGATCTTGAGGTCCAGATTTGAGGATCCCTGACCTAAGTATGAAGCCCTGCTCCTGGTGCCCATCTGTTCTGCAAAGTTTATATCAAACCTGCTTCATCTCACCTGGCCTGTGATTTTTCAAGTGATCCCTGAAGTGCTTGATTAGCTGGTTCAGGTGTGTTTGATTAGGGTTGGAGCTAAACTCTGCAGGACAGTGGGTCCCCAGGAGCAGGGTTGAAGGCCCAAGTTATTTTATGTGAATACATTTCTTTTATTCACACTGTATCACAGTTTCCACAAAAATAAAAAGAAGCACAGCATTGTTTCAACAGGAATAAAATATATTTTATAAATATGTATTAAAATCAAAAACAGTTCTTTTAAATTGTAATGATTTTTTCAATAATACTAATTTACGCAAATTTTCATAAACTTAATGCAGTTTTGGGTAGCATTAAAGGTTTCAAAGCCAGAAAAAAAAAAATTAATTAATTAAAAAACAAAAACATTTAACAAAACTGTACCCTTATTTTTAATTTGGAACTTTTCTGTTGTCGCAAAAAAAAAAAAAAAAAAAAAAAAAAATGCTTTCAGTTGTGCCTGTCCTGTTAGTACATTTATGTTGACTTATGCCTTAAAAGCACCTTTTCGTAGTATACCTTTCACTTTTGATGCCCTGCTTCCTGCCTTTGCCCCCTTTCAAAGCACTATTCGGACGGGACTAGTTTTCTAAACTACGTTTGAGTTTCGATTCTTACCACCTGACGTCTGTGATTTTCATGTACCAGTTCGGACGGGACTAACATCTCTGTGTTTATTACAGAGGTGGGAGGGTCTGATTTGTGCATCTGGGCGTCACAGAGATGCGTGCATTGCATTCATTCAGAATGATTGCCTTAGTATTATTACACAATAAATACTAAATGGCTAGTATAACAAAACCATGTTAATGTGTGGTTCCTTAAGTTTAACTTGTTTTCTTGTTTTTTTTTTTGTTTTTTTATTAAATTTAATTAAAACATTCTGTAACTGAGTACATAAATAAACGTGAGTAATCTTACCTGATGCTGATATTAATTATAATAGCCGGTATTAAGAGTTTACGTGATCTTGCTCTTGATTTTATTATTAGTTTTTTTTATTATTTATTTGCTGCTAAGCAAATATATCAAACATCCGCGCGGTAAGAGCATCTACGGTAATTCACGTTGGCCAAAACACACAAGGAAATGTGTTGTGAAATAAAACATCACCGGCAATCGCAGACATTCCCATTCGGATGGGATTAGTTTTCTCAGAGGATCACTGAGTTTGCTGAAAAACAGTAGGTAATTTGCTCTGGAATTATCACAGAGGTTGTGTGAGAAAAACACAGATGTGGCAGATTCGGACGGGATTAAAATCACCAAGTACGTCTGTGAAACGCAGATTTCTCTAACGACCCCCTGTAAAACTAGTCCCGTCCGAATAGGGCTCAAGTCTGCTTTATGCCTTTTAAATTGAATTGGGGTAAACTCATGTGAACGACAAGCTGAGAACCAGAGAGCAAATAAGAGAGGAAACAAGAATCAAGAATGACAATGCTACAGAGTGAAAAGAAAAGACAAAGAATGAATCACATCAGTTTCAAAAGCTGGATCCCCAGGGAGTGCTAAGCCTTTGATACTGTGACAACAGAAAAGGATGTGCTCTCTTCAAGCGTCTGCCCTCTCAGATTAATCTCATGCATGGTCTGCTGCGTTTAAAGTTATGTCGACCAATCCATTTACTCACTTTCTAATGTTAAACAGTCACCGTTTACAGCCCATGTAGAATCAGTTGATTGAGCCATCTAATTAATCCAGATAGCCCTTCATTCCGTGATACTGGTGGCAAATATGTGCATACAGATAAATTTTCTGTCTGCAATTTGGAGTGCAATTTTGAGGATTTCCCCGTTATTTTCCCAGGTAGAATAATCAAAATGTAAGGAAGTGGAAAGTTCAACCCCCAGAAAAAAAAAAAAACAATTATAATAAATGTCCAGCTCACATTGTACCCCAAAATGTAAAAATCTATTCCACATTAAATAACAAGTCTATTTTTAGGCATTTTAATTAAATAATATGAATACTAATACAATTAATTTTATTTAAAAGCAGCAAAATCTTACAAGATCTATAATTACTGTAAAATACAATAAATATGCTGCGATGAGAATAACATTTGCTTTTTTTCATGGTAATGATAATTTTGGGAAATATGTGTAATATAATTTATCTTAATAAAAACGAATCTTTATGAGGCTAAAACTAAGATTCTTTTTTTTTCTTCTTAGAGTGAAATGTGATTCTTGCCAAAAGTATTCCTTTAAAAGAATAATTGATTGTATGAAAGTCATGAGTGGTGAACAGCTTCAATGAAGCACACATTTTCCTACAGCTTTTTAGACATCCAGACCATTTTAACATTCAGTGAGTGTCTTTTCTCCTCCCAGCCCTGAGACTCTGGATGAAACATGTAATGTTTAAAGTAAAGCAAAACATTTCACATGGATTTTGCCAGATATCACCAACAGCAAAGCATATACAAAGCTATATTTTCCCATACTTTTCAGCAAATGCCAAAAAGAAACGCTGAAACGCTTCTATTTTTACAAAGCTCATCGTTATGAAAAGCGAGGATTGCTCGGATTGGCCAGCCATCAAGTGCGTTGTGATTGGCTGAATACCTCGAGTGTGTGATGGAAATGTTATGCCCCTTACCACAGAGGTTCCCAATCTCAGTCCTCGCGTCCCCCTGCTCTGATTCATATAATCAGCTCATTAAAAGTGAGCTCCATGCATGAACTGCGTTCTGATTGATATGATCCCTGCACCTTGTTCATTCCTCCCTACTCCCTGAGCAGAGGAAATCAGTTGAAGTTTACTTCACTTCCAAACATTCATTCATGGATTTGCGCTGAGCCACTGCCTGCAGCATCTTGACAGAACACAGAAACAGACAGCAGCATTGTAGGCTGCTCTCACAGGAAACAACCCTCATCCTCCTTAAAATGTGCTGCACACATCTGAATATTTGGGTTGTATACAACAGTGTTGTAAATACAGCTTAACCACTGATTTCCAGTTGTGTCCTCTTTTGGAAGGCAAAACAAAGTAGTTACCCTTTCACAACGAAACACAGCATCTCCACGACATGGCGCCGGCGGCAACAGCGGGAATTAAAGTTACGCCTTCTTTCTTTGCCTGAACATTTGGGCAGCATTATGCAAATCTTCCAACATTCCACATGATGTAGACATGTGGGGCCATGTTAGAATGAGGTGTTTGAGGAGGGCATGGTCGAGTCTGAACTTTGATAAAGAATATCTCTTTGAATTTGAGACTTTAGTCTTTGCAACTTTACAGATCTTCTTTATGCCCCAAGAGTTTGTAACACTCAAAGAGAAAGGAAAACTTGAAATTGCATCATATGACCCCTTTAAAATCTCTAATTCTAGTAAATGTGTTGACTTCACTGTATAATCGTGTTACTAAAGGTAACTTTAAAGGTATAGAGGTATATCATAGAGGTAAAAGCTCCTCATTGAATTAAACTTTCTTTCATTTTATTTTCTTTGTATAAGCATCTCTGAATATTTAAGCATTATCAAGAGATAATTATGCAGAATACTGATGTGGTTCCGAACAATACAGCATAAAAATGAGAAAATGCATGATAATATATTAACATGTACATAGCAACTCACTCTGTCTTAAAAATCAAAATATGACAGCTACAAAAGCTGACAATAAGAACCTAATGAGTAATGCGTGTACGTGACAGCGTGAGACACAAAGCAATCTAGTCTGATGTGAATACATGCACATGATGTGAATATAGTCTGTGAAGTAAGAATAGAAAATTGTTTTAAATTCCACATTCAAAATCATGCACTAGGGTTGCCACAGATTTTTAACAAAATATTTCCATGATTTTTCTATGACTTTGTCCATTTGTAATAGCTGATGAAAGCTTTTAGATCTGAGCATATTAGAAAAATGTATGTAAACCTACATGATAGAAATTGTCTAAAATTGCCTAATAATTGCAGAGAGAGTGACATTAAAGAAATAATAGTTCACCCAAAAAAGCTGTGTGGATTGCTTGTGGAATTTTGTAATGTTTTTAACAGCTGTTTAGACTCCCAATCTGTCTGCATCCATTCACTGCAGAAGATCCATTGGTGAACAAGTGATATAATGCTACATTTCTTCAAATCTGTTCTGATGAAGAAACAAACTCACCTTGGATGGCCTTTGTGTGAGTAAAATTTCAGCAAACTTTCATTATTAGGTGAACAATTCCTTTAACAGCATATGGATGTCACATAGAGATATGAAGAGGAAAATGCAAATAAGGACAAGAAGAAGATGATGAAGAGAAATGTCTTAGTTATTTCCTATTTAAACTAGATAGAGTGTAATGGAAAACCTGACAGAGGAAGCTGGGGAAAGATTCTGAAGGGAGAACAGAAGGCAAGGGTTCTTATTCCATGTCTATGGCTCATTATAAAAGCACTTGAACAGGGTCAGACAGGGTTCTCTAGAGTCCCCCAGAGTACAGTATAAAATGATATGTGCATGCTATGCTCACCTGTCAAAGACTTTATGCGCAAAAAGAAGAGCTACAGCTGTAAAAGACACAGACACTTCTGCTTCAACATGCCCACAAGACAGGTGGCCTTTTTTGCTTTGCCTTATGGATCTTGACAACCTTTGAAATTTTGTGAAGCCATGCCAAGCACGATAATACATCCTGACCCCGCATTTTCTAATGATTTCTGAGGACATCCTTTATTGGGTCTAGGCATTGTGTCCACCAAGGTAAAGGATCTCTTGAGAATGAATGACCACACAAATCAACAGAATATAAGTGAATGACATTGAGTATGGTGCAGTAGTGGGTACTCCCATATAAATGGCTATTTGACCTTTTCTTTACGATAAATTAAATCAATACAAGGATAAATTCACTGTGTAAAAAAACTGCAGTTTTAATCATGAATGTAATAATAAAACTGAACCTTGGGAAAATAAAAAAGGTCAATATATATACCTACAGAATGTAAACAGAAAATGAAGCCAAATCATCAGCAGAAATCCATGCAGTCCTTTCTGACTGATACATCGAAAGTCTTTAGACCATAAGGGCCCTATCATACGCCTGGTGCAATGTGGTGCAAGACAAAGGTGTTTGCTAGTTTCAGCACAGTTCTCATTTTCCCATCCTGCACCATATTGTTTAAATAGCAAATACATTTGCACCCATCTGTGCGCCCATGGGCGTGCTGATCTGAAAACGAGGTGTGTTCAGGCACATTGTTAGTGCTTAGCTATTTTGAGGTACTGAAAATAAACTGCACCATAGACCAACTCATACCTGGTCTAAAATCTGGCGCAATTATTTTCTTTGTTATTTAAAGAGTGGGTTAAAATATAGGTTAGTCCACAACGCGCATACACGCTGCTTATTACACACACAGGGACACACAGCAGCACACAAACATGCAAAATATTATAAATTAAAAAATATATATTATTGTGTAGGCTACATAAATATAGAACTTTCTACATGTCATAATGTTTAGTCATCGCATGTATGAGAATCAGGCTGCCAATTTGCTCGTGCACAAGCAGCTCAATTCTCTTTCTGGGGATGCGTTCTTTTTTGCGCTTGCAAATTTTGCCAGATAAATAGCAAAAACGTCATGACACGAGTGGAAATGGGAAAAGGGAATTGGAGATGAGACTCTGATTGGTTTACTGAATGTTACAACCAAAAAAAAAAAAACTCATTAAGAGCACTTCCTGGGGGTCGAGCGTACTGCGCAGACTCAAACTGAGCTTGATGACGTAGATGTGACGTGAGCAACCTGTCTGACAATTGTTAGTCTTCTAATAGCTATGCCAAGAGAAATCTGAATCACCCACCAAATCTTGCAGAGATGTCAAGCGTGAACAGGAGCAAATTTTGGTAAGTATTCTAATTAATTATTTTGTCATTTTGCATTGTATTTATTTATTTGAAAATTGAATGCCAGTACGCCATATTAAGTTATTTCACATTTGGTTATGTAGGACAGGACATGTTGTAGATGGCTTCCGACCAGGATGAAAGTGATCACATTCATCTTCAAGTGTATCCTATATCTTTAAATAAATAAAGGAATCACGTTAACTGCGATTGACATTGAGATGTTTTTTTTTTTTTCATTGCATGTATAATTTCATGATAATTTCCCCATCCCCCATTAATATAGATACCCCGTTACCCATACTTCATTATTTAATAAAGTAGATAAATTATTGAAAGTTCGTGGATAAATGTTACTTCATATGTAGTGAATACTTCATACTTGCCACATACCAAATTATTTCCAATTCCTCAAAACATTGTTGAACAATTTTGTCCCGTTGCTTTTATGGACTCTCTATGGGCTTCTCCATTGACTTTATGTCTCCACGTCCCCCCGATAGCCTCATAGACAGTAAAAGATTGCCTGCAAGCTTCTCCTGTCCATACGGAAATTTCTCTACTGTGCGACAGAGAGTCGCAGGTTATGACGCAATCGTTATGAGAGTATGACAAACAAATAATAAACGTTTTCATCTTTGTTGGGATTGAATGCTTAGGGACATTTTGCTCTGTTTTGCTTGGGTTTAGAAAATGGAATAAAATAAATTCCATCGCCTATCCTCTCAGGATACCTGCAATCAACCAAAGTAACCCAGGCACATTGTTTTTTCCATTTTTGTGGCATAAACACCAAAAACGATGAAATCTTCCAGTGTTTCTCTATGGCACTAAGACCTAAAGATTTCAGAGTTCTGGTCCCTGTGCAGCTGATACTCAACTGCCATTCATTCATCTTCGTTCGATAGGAGGGGCATACCGATAGGTCCATTATTATTATTGACAACTTTGCAAACTGCTGCTTAATATTTTTGTGGAATGATATGCATTTGTTCCTGGATTCTTTGATTAATAAAATAATATAACAGGATTTATTACAAAACAGATTTTTTTGGAACAATCTAAAAGTCTTTGCTGTCACCTTTAGTGAATTTAATGCTTCCTTGCTGAATAAAAGTGTTAATTTCTAAACACACACACATATGCAAACATTGTGTTCTGACTTGTTTCATGTTCCTCTCATTAAGCGCAAAAAGAAAAAAAACTAACTTTGAATAATTTTGCCCCATCTGGCAGGGATTATATTATTGATATGATTGGTTCTTTACTACATATACTCATACAAAAAAAAAAAGTTCATCATTATAAAGACAAAACAAGGTATATATAATTTGTATTGATATATCATATAATTTTTATTTATTTATCTATTACAACATTGTTTCCATTTAGATGTTAGTGGGTGAGCTCTAGAAAAATTAAATACTTTCAGTTCAGTGCAGTATGCAACAAGAATGATCTGCTTTATTACTCAGAGGTTACTTTCTGATTCATGAGAGAAAAATTACCTGTCTTTGATCACAACCTTTTATCATTTCAAAGGTTCTGCCAGTGAGGAGCTTAGCATTTAAAGTGTAGTTTAAATGTGTAAAGTATAATCCTTGATCCTGAAAGGTTAAAGCACTTTTTCGATATTAACACTGCTGCATACAGTATACTCACTACAACAGTTACATTTTTATACATATATTACAACATGCAGCAGGGTGAAGGACTTGGGTCAAGGCAAATTACTGAGGAACCACTTTTCTATTCCTCTGGAGTGATATATTCACAAGGTCATTTCATACCATGTAAAATATGTAAATCACATTTTAAGGTTGTTACAACTATTGGATTATGCAGATGAGTACAATAACATGTGTTTATTTATTATTATATATTTTTTTTTACGGTTTGCAAATTGTGACGGGGTCCAGTCCTTGAGGATATGAGAACAAGGAAAGATGGAAAAACTGGAATGAGGACCAAACAGAGCAGCACCAAGGGCTAATCTTAATTTGTACCCTGAAGCATGCTCTGTCTGTAGCACCAAATGACAAGCACTACTATTGTGCCCTTGAGCTATGGCCACTGCCACTGCAGCTTCAAACAGCTGTCCTCACTTCCAAAGGATGTGAATGTCCTGTGATGTCATTACGACATGCTCCTTATTTCATCACCAATTAATGAAATACATTTATTGACATTAACTGGCATGAAATAACAGTAGATAGTAGTTAAGTTATTATTGTTATTATTAACAACAACAAAAATGCAATGATGATATTATTATTATATCAATAAAACAACAGCAAAGTAGTTAAAAAACAATAAAAATAATAATACAACTAATATCTACTGTTATTTAATGTAAACTTATTATAAATAATTGGTAATGAATTAAGCAGGATGATTTTCAGTAAGCCATAGATTACAAAAAAAAAACTTAATGGAACTACTCACACATGATCACGCTTTCCTGGTTTACTTTACAATAACCATCTGACAGTTTAACATTCATTAAATAACACATTCACTTTAGATACATTCTATACAGAAAGCTCCAATTACATACAAAATTTTGCCCTTTTTGTTCTGGAATTTGTTGTTTTCCTCTTGATGTATAACTGCTCCATGAGTTTCACATCATTCTGCCAGAGTCTGTCCTCCAACAAAAAACGACCATATAGGTCGTTTGTGGAAGCACCTTATTACGATCTATATTTACGTTTTAAAGTTAAGCGCCCTCTAGCAGGCGTAAAAATAATGACAGTATCGCGTTGCGCCTATCGTCATGAAATGACTTATAACATCATTACCCATCAAAACGCAAGTTTATTTTAATGCAATGTGTGGGCATTTTTTACACCGATCTCACAGTATTTCCTACATATTTTACTAGGTGGCTTATTCGTTCGAATAACCATACCTAACCCCACCCCTAAACCTAACCCTCACAGAAATCATGCTAAATTATGATTTATTGAGCTTATACATTTTCGCTCATGTCCGTTCCCTGGGATTGAACACATGATAGCATGATTACTTATCAAGGTATAACGCAATAATCTACCAACTGAGCTACACAAAATGCAAATCACAGTGCAAATAAAAGAGTACAAAACATTAATATGAAAACGACCTTTTGCCGATAGGGGCGCAATTGTAGTATACGCTCTTATGGGTCATATTTCAGGGATTTGGACAAACAACATTTGTGAGCATATTGGTTGGAGGACAGGTTGTTCTGCCAACACAAATTGAAAAAGACTATATCCCACCTGTCTGAAACCACACCGGCTTCCCTACAGTCCACCCTGTGATCAGCCCAGTCTGAACCTCAGTGTTCCTTCCAGCCAAACACTATTACATCATTCAGCGCTCTGAACAGCCACATAAAAAACGATATCCTCGTTGAAGGCCTCTGTCAAAATATAAAACATGTTGACCTTTGACTCCTTCAAAGTGATAAAATGATTCAGTCCAGAGCTCTGCATTATCATCACTGGTTGTAGGGTATAGATTGATGGATTTCATTAAACTAAAGTGATCAGATAATGCCTCGGTGTATGCATACATAAATGGATCTTAAAAATCTTGACACGTTTTTTTTTTTTTTTTTGTACTGGGTCTGGTTTGTGAAATCAGGAAAGCTGGGTTTAAAGATCATGGTGATGCCTCAGCCTGCCTGTCCAGGATTTTGCTGTTTTATCTTGTGCCAAGGAACAGTCAGCATGCAGCATGCAAAAGAGAACATCTGCATAGAGAGCTAAGTAAAGTTCGCAGAGCTACGAAACCCTTCAGATTCAATTTAGTTCAGTGTTATTTAATATTCTTTATTATGGGCACACTTTTTTTGCATTTCCACAAAAAAATATCTTGGTTGAAAGAGGCCAGGCATAAAAAAGTGATTCCAGGACAACTGTTACTGTCACTGCAACTATCAAGCTCCAAGACCTTTAGTTTAAAGTGTCTGCTGAAAGTAAATACTGAGACTACAACATCATGGTCCACTGAGAATCGAGGACATATCTGTTAAATTTGATGGAAACAGAAAGGGTGGATATATTTTTGTTTCATACATTCAAATCCAAGCATCTTTCAAAAAGTTTAAAAGAGGCTGCAGTCCTGAGAAAAGACAGGTGGAGATAAACAGTTACTGCTGTGAACCTTTGATCAAGTAAACCTGAAAGTAAAGCCGAAACTCTGTCTCCTATTTGAACCTGTGGTACAGCGAAACAAGAACAGAATACAATCAGTTTGATAGAGATTTTCTTTTTCTTCATGTACAATTTCAGATGCTTCCCTGGGCAATGAAATTTGCTGGTACATCAGTGAGAGAAAGACTGGTAAGAAAAAAAGAACAAGGAAAGTGAAAGAAGCAATAAAGGACACCAGCAAAGTTCTATTACATAGGTGAATTCACTCATGACAGGCTCTCCTGGTGCCACTATACAGTAGCTCAACCAGGCTGAATGGATTGAAGAAAACTATGAGATATTCTAAACCTTTTAACAAAACAAGTCAAATTTAATAAGGGAGATACAAGCATTCTTCAAAGGGAGTGTAATAGAAAAAAACACTTAACATTTACTGTTTCATTAATGTGGTAAAGTAAATTTTCATGTCCCTGTCTTATACAGTAACATTCAAAAAGGTCAGAATGTTTTTTTTATGCTTTTGAAAGACATCTTTTATGCGCACCGATGCTGCGTTTATTTGAACAACAATACAAGCAATATCATGAAATATTACAATTTAAAATACCTGTACAGCCCACCTTCCGAAAAAAAATCATGTGTTTTAAAATGTGTCTTTAAATTGCTTAGTTTTCCCAGTGCGTTGTGATTGGCAAACAGTTTAGATGTTGTTTCAGTACGGTCCCCATGCTTTTGCCAAGACATGTACCTGAATCAACATCTTTTGACGATCCTTGATCGACTTTATTGTCCAAAAATATAGACTTAACACAATCCCTACCCCTAAACCTAACCCTACCTATAATTTATTCCTAAAATCAGTGGGAAATGATAGCTGATTAACAAGGGTGTAGAAGCACCTTAACCCGACTGTAAGCCTAAAACAGATATTTCCTGAAAAGTTAATATCTCATTTCTGATAAGTTAATTGGAATGTTGTTCCAGGATCAACAAGGATGTTGATCCAGGAACATGTTATACTTGGTGAAGTCACGCCTGTTGTCTCACTACTGTCACAACCCTTGCCAAAGCAGCAAGTTCCGTCTGCTTCAGTATAGTTAAGGATGGTGTCAATATTGCCATATCAGTTTGAGCCGGATTCAGACGCCAAGAATATTGAACAAGAGGATAGCGAGGAACCTTTGAACGCACAGATATTGTTAGACATTAGAGTGGTAACGTTATTGTTGTTGTTGTTTTTCTTGGCTAAATCATGTTTTAAATATGATGTCAACAACAGCTTATAAATAAGCTAAATAAGTGCATTTACTATGTACAGATAAGTGCAGCTGTAATATGTATTATGTTTATTGTTCTTTAATTCTAACATTATAACAGTGAAAACGGTTGAATTTATTTATACTGTAGTCTAATAATTGAATTTAAAATGTAAATTCTGCAGATTACATTATTGTCCAGTATTGTACTCTTGTACTGGCAGCAATTTATGAAAAAAAAGCATTTCTTCGACATGGCGAAAACTTGATGCTTCAACAGCTCTTCTTGTTTCGTCTGATGCACTAAATCTGCAGCAGCACTTCTTCTTTGTCGTCGTCTGGTCTGATGCACTCAACCAAGTTTTCTAACCACAACCTCGACCCTCCCCAACCCCCAGCCATTCAAATTTTTGTAGGCAGGAATTATTTTTATGATATATTCTAATGGGCTACTTTGTGACATCATAATACCCTAGAAAACAATGCTGTAGTCCAAATGAGCCGTTCATTGTAGTTTTACATTTTTTTTTTAATAAACAAAATATCTCCCTTTTTTGAGTGGACTAAGAATTTTGTAACTTTGTAGATGTTTTTTTATGCCCAAACATACACACTATGCACTGACTAAAATTAAAAAAGTGAAAAAGCATAATAGGACCTCTTTAATATATTTAAAAATGTAATGTATTTTTGTTATGATAAAGCTGAATTTCAGCATCATTACTCCAGTCTTCAGTGTCACATGATCCTTCAGGAATCATTCTAATATACTGATTTTATGCTCAAAAAAACATTATCATCATCAATGCTGAAACAGGCATACTGCTTAATATTTTTGTGGAAACTTTTTTTTTTCAGTATTGTCCATTAATGTTCTGTTTGTCTTTTGAAATAACATGAATTTATTAACAAATATTATATTTATTTTATATTGGCAATAAAGGTTATTTCTGCAAATCTGTACAATTTTTAAAAATACAACTAGTATATAAATTTTTTCTGACTTTTAAATCTCAAAAAGTACTGTCTAAAAGAAAAATCTCTACTATTTTAAAAACAACAGCAAGGTTGACTTCTTGCTCTCAAGAAAAATCTCAAAAAGCGCAGCTAATCATGTGATATATGATGATCTTAAAGGCCTTGTATTTAAAATCCTTGGTACTGACTTTCTTTCAAGTGCCTTAAGAACCATGTGATGCTTGTCTCAGAGCAGACCTTAGCCACATTAAACTGCCCTGTGAGGAGGGTTTCTAGGCACTAAAGAACAGCAGGTGGACTGTTCTTTCTCTCTCTGAACAATGTTCACACAAACCTAAACCTGCAATGTGCATTAAATTCACAGCTCTCTAGCCCAAACACACTTCTGACAGTTACATAAGTTTCTTCTAAACGATTACAAAGCATTCAAGACAGATATAGTAAGTATTTGGATTTGAATGACTGATCTATTGCTGTCCATGGTGCTGAACTGGCAGACACATGCAATGGACTCACATTATCATCTTCGTGCTTGTCTCTGAGGACATGGGATGCAAATTGTGCCAACTGCTGATGTTGCTGATAGCAGTGTTTCTTTGAAGGACTCTGTTATTCCTTTATTCCCTGCTTCCTCTAAATGTCAGACAAACAAACACCCGTCCTTTTTGCAATATGGTGTTAATTTCTTTGGTCTCTTCATGTGTCTGTTTGCGTGACAGGCAGCGGTATTTCTATACTTGGTCAGAACATGAATACCCTGGGAGGTGGTGAGGACAGCACTTCACTTTCACAAGGTTTAAAAGCCGAGATGAGAAAAATCAACAAGGAATTCAAAATCATACACACTCACAGAGAGAGAGCAAAAGCAGATATACACCTTATATGGAATAAACCACAGAGGCTGAAAGGCTTTGACAACTCTGCGGATGGACACTGACCCCATTTAAGTTTAATCATGCATAGCCCTGAGGACAACAGAAAAGCAAGAGTGCACAAAATTCCCCTAGAACACAAACAGAACAAGAATCAAACAGAATATTCAGAATAAACAGAACATAATCAAAATATTTCTTAAAGTAATAGGTCACTCAAAAATGAAAAACAACTGTTTCATTTTTGTTTCAGACCTTCATTCATCTTTGGAACACAATTTAAGATATTTTTGATGAAATCTGAGAGTTTTCTGACCCTGTATAGACAGCAATGCAACTGAAATGTTTTATGGCCCAGAAAGGTACAGTAGTAAGGACATCGATCAAATAGACCATGTGTCTGTGACATTAGTGGTTTAACCGTAATTTTTTGAAGGTGCTAGAATACTTTTGGTCTACAATGCCATTGCCACCAAACACATACCTCAGTGCACACAAACACGTGCTGACAGTCACACTGGCCACTGTAACATCCATACTCATGTGGCAGAGCAGAGCCTACCAGGAATCTGACAACAGAAGGACTTCACTTAACACTCACAACCCCTTTCTAGACACATGATTGCATAACCACACAGGGGACAGTGCAAGGGAGAAGGGCCACTGGACAGTGATACAAAAGAAGCCCTGATTGCCATGTGTCTTCAACTGACAGCTGTTAAGAGTATTCCTGAAATAAATTTTTCACCCAAAAATACAAATTTGCCAAAAAATTTACTCACTCTCAGGCCACCCGAGATGTAGAAGAGGGAATAGGGAACAGATTTAAAGAAATTCAGCACTACATCACTTGCTCACCAATGGATTCTCTGTGTTTGGGTGCCATCAGAATGAGGGTCCAAAACATATGCTTTAAAATTTAAACCATCGCTTCTAGCCAAAATATGAGTCCATAATCAATAATAACATTTCCTCCAGTGAAAAGGTCCAAATACCCTGTTGTCCTCTCACATCAAAATCCAAATGGTGCTTGATCTGTGCATATTTCTCTCCTGATTCAGACGAGACAACTTTTTCACCATAGAAAGCTATTTTATGGATAAAGGATACATATACCCACCCTTTTATCAGAATGTGCCTCATTATCATAAAACACTGAGATATTTACCAGTCATAGACCTTTTATCTCCACGCTCCACATGGGGGTGATTATGCGGTGAATCTGCAAACAGGATTCTGGGAACATACAGTTTTCCTTCTGAATACACTTGTTAGGAGAACGAGGCTGTGAGTTTCTGTCATTTCTCAGCTCTCTGCCCTTGTTAGTTCACACGGCACACACAACTAAAGATCCGTGTGCCATTCTTGAGGTAGTGGGATGGACCACACACAAAATCTGACAGTATTCATACTCAATCCAATGAGCCGTTGATGCCACCTCCATGTGCTCAAATTGCTTTGGAGAGGGAAGGCAGAGAGAGTCAGCAGTGTCTATTAGACAGACGGTGATATAAGACTGTGAGTGTGCCTTTGAAGCAGACAGGTCTGGCTCTTGCTCAATGCGTAAAAAGCATGAGCTTTGAAGTGCGCTCTTGTGTGAGCGCTCTCCACACTTATGTCCCTGCAGATGCACAAACTGTCAAGGGGTTCTGAATGCAGTCCCACTCAATTGAGTCAGCAGTGTGTGGAACAACCCCTCAAACACACGCATGCATATGTTCACACATTGTCACAGGCACTGACAGCGCTGAAATCTGTCTCTCCTCCGAATCTTTCAGAGTCGCACATTACAAGCCTAACAGCAGTGTGACATAATACTTCAATAGTCGTTCCTGTTGTTTTTAGACAGAATTATATGTAATCACAATGTGCAGTTAGGGGTCATTCAAGTGGGTAATTAGATTTAACATCTATTTAAAAACATCAAACACATTAATTTACAATTAAATTAAGGGTCTATTAAGGCTCAGGTGGATGCCAGATTTTCACTGATGTACACGTCCAATTATGCCAAACTACAGTTGTAAGTCTTTGAAGCCCTTACTGTTGAGAGCGATAAGCCGCTGTAAATTATTCATGACATGGTCAAGGTGAAGTGAACTTAACACTACCAAAAACTCAAACTCAAATAAAAATAAAAATGCTGAAACAAATAGTTTCTCCACAAAAACGATTAAAATCTATTGATATGGTTGCTGGAAGTCCCAATTTCGGCATGCATGAGCATATTCGGTGCTAAAATGTTGCTTAAAAAAATAAAAATAAAATAAAATTAGCTGTTCGTTTAAAATTGTCCACTTCCTAAAAAAAATTCCAAGGTTTTTTTTTTTTGTTTTTTTTTGCTATTGATTTAAGGTAATCGCTCACTAACACTACATAGGCTATGCAATACTGTGTTAGCAAACTACTCCATAAGTCGAAAGTGAGGTAAATAAATCCACGCAAGCGTGAACAGTTTGCATTTAACTAACTCAAAATAAGCACGTTTTTCACCTTGTACAATTTACATTTAAGGCAGTACGTCAAATAAGATTCTTGTCAAGTAAAAGGAAACAAGTACACAAATTACTTCATTCAGTGCACAATTCATGATCTATCCCCATTCAACTCTCGAACCTGGTGGCACGTTAAGCGCTACAACAATGAAGATAAATAAAAGCTCACCAGCATTTCTCAGTTTCCGATTCCTGAACACCGAAATTATGACTAACAGGTTACCCAAAACATCCACCACAGTGGTGAAGATCAGCACGCTGGCCAGCACCGCTGTTGCCCAGGCGGGGCGCGCGTTCGAACCCAACGCGCGACCGACGTGCCCCAGTTCTGTGCTGTTCGTCAGAAAGGCGATGTTGTCTGGCATCCCGGACCAACTTGTTCTCCGTGGTTTGGTCTGTTAAAGGTAAGTCACGCAACCTGAGGTAGTAAAGAGAAAATAAACTTAAGCATTTTAAACTAAAAGCGTATATATTTAAACATTTGTGTAACATTTATTTATTTTCCGTTCTTGTAAAAAGCGAGTAATTCCAGCTTGCCTTTCAACCGAAGTTGTGGATAGTTCAGCCATAAATTTCTGTTGCCTCTTGTTGATCCGCGCTCCTCTCATTCCTCTCTCCATAAATACGAGAAAGAGTCCGTGTCAACATCTCCAGCACCTCAGAATAATTTCTGTCTTGTAGTTCATTTGTTTGTCTAGCACCTATTTTCACCTTGCTCCCCCCTCACCTTAAAACTACTAAGGAACAGGACAGTCTTGGCACCGTTTTGCCCCATGGCGACCGTTACGCTCGCTCCAAGTTATTTTTTAAACCAGCTGCTCAGAATTGTAAATCCAGCGCGTGATCAGAGGGGAATCCGTCCAGATGATTGGCTCGCGCTTCGAGCTGAGTTTAACGCCGCACAGCGCAGAGCATGTTTTATTTGAGCGGGAGTTGTCATAACAACCCCTGCGCGCCTCCAACAAAAGTGAATGTGATTACACCTGGCGCGCGTGCGTGCGTGCGTGCGTGTGTGTGTTTCATATATATATATATATATATATATATATATATATATATATATATATATATATATATATATATATATATATATATATATATATATATATATATATATATATATATATATATATAACACTAGGATTTGTGAATAAATGTTGTCTGACTGCTAAAATGTACATTCTATGAAAAAACGTTTTAAAATGAATAGCAGAGAAAATGTTAAAACTGAACAAAACTGAAATCACAGCTCCCATTTTTACCTCAATTATATGGAGGTTAAAGTTACTTTTGTAACTATAGCAACCGTTGGCAAATGTGTTTTCTCTCAGGATCATTATTAGGCGGCTGAAAGCAAAAAAATGTTCCATACTTCTATAACAGTAGCTATAGCTTATAATATTTAAGAAACATTTTTATAATAAAATGTTTAGTCAAAATGCAGAAATAGTACAAATCAATTTTGTTGTAGCAAATCTCACACTCACAAATACACTGATTGCTCTTTGTGAATAGTTCAGTTGGGTGATGAATGATAGCAATTTAATATGATTGTTTTTATATCCAAAAAAGCCTGTGTTGTTCTACTTTTACATTAGTACTCCGTTACTTTTGAAAAGCTTGAATCATGAAAATCACAACATTTTCTGTATTAATCTTCTATTAAAGTGCCCCTTTTATGTAATTTTTAAGGTTGCTAATATTGTCTCCTAAAACAGGTTTACATATATGCAAGGTCAAAAAACACTTAGTTTTCTCATAATTGTTTTTTTCATTTGACCTCATTTCTAAATTATTCATAAACGACTAGGGTAAAGCAGTTGAAAGAATCAGTCTCTATAAACCCTTCCTTTCCGTGGCCCCTTACTGCTGTGGTTGGTCAGATAGCGCAGTTCTTTGTGATTGCTCCAGACCCGTAGAGAGATTGGCTCTGGATTGGTCTACCGCATGCAGCACGTTGCCTTGATGGAAATGATAGCCCTGAAGACTTGTCAATATATACAGTAGAAAACATAGTAGGGATTGTAGTTTACTAACTCAAGCCGGGGTTTGATGATGAAAAGGTTGAACTGGCTGATCGACAAGAGACTGATTCACAAGCTTGACTGTAGCAGGACATTTCTCAGTGGTAAGTGTCAAGTGTTGACAAGTTTGTGGTAACTATGAGATGTGATAAAACAAATTTACTCTCACAGTGTAGGATACAACGTCTTCTCGAAATGATGTTAACTACACAGAAATTTTACTGTGTTTGTGAGCAGGCAAGTTGACGAAGTAAAACATGGGCGGACATTATGCAAATGTGTTACTTCGTGACATAGAGCTGTAACACTTACCTGGTTAACACATAGCACCAGGATGCATTATGGGAAGTCTGCAGCTATGCAACCCCATACCCCATATGCTACAAATGTCGCACTGTGTATTCTGACACCTTTCCATCTGAACCATCAATAACTTCTTGAGCAATTTGAGCTACAGTAACTTGTCTGTTGCATCGGACCATACGGACAAGCCTTCACTCCCCATGTGCATCAGTGAGCCTCTCACCGGTTCACCACTGTTCCTTACTTGGACCACTTTTGATAGATACTGACCACTGCAGAACACAAACACCCACAAGAGCTGCACTTTTGGAGAGAGTTGTCAAACTCGCTCAAATCCTTAGACTTCCCCATTTTTCCTGCTTCTTGCACATCAACTTTGAGGACAAAATGTTGCTGCCTAACACATCCCACCCACTAACAGGTGCCATAATGAAGAGATTAGAACAGACTTCTGTCTGTGCCTCCTTGTTGAATCAGGCAAACTGATGAGAGTTTTTTGCAGTACAAAACCCGTAAATGAGGATTATAATTTGCATTATAGCATTTGATATTCCATTGTCCTAAAGTCAATGTAATTTTTTTATAATGCCTAATGTAAGGTCTGTGGTTAACACAGCTCAAGATATTATAATCTTTTTATCCTACATCATAAAATATGATTTATTTTTATCCTAAATCTTGAAATAGGTGGAGTTCAAATGCCATCATGCTGAACATGTAAACTGATCTATAGTCCGCTTTTAAAGATTTGTAGTGCTTAGAATTCCACTTTGAAAAAAAAATATTTTAACTTATTAAATTCGATTTTTTTTAATAATAAAGACAGAAAGCATTGCCAGTGACTGTATTTAGGCTGTAAAATTCATAAAGGTTAGTGAGTTCAGTAATACTGGCCGGAAGCATGTGTAATTACTCCGCATTGATCTAAGCCTTCTCACCCATGGACACTCAGGTCTGTTGAGAATATCCTCAGGGTATTTTCTTCATTCCCACTACAAAGTAGCATAAAGACTTGAATTGAGACAGCTTGGCAAGTGGTATATTCAAAGGAAACATGGGAAACTGGAAGTGTAGAAGAGATGTGTCTGAACTGTGCTCTATACTTCGGTCTTCACAAGCTGTTAAAATAGAGAAAACAAGGCAGCGCTAACATATGAAATTCACAGGCATAACATATGAAGCAACTGTTTCTGCTGTGCTTTGCGACAGTGCCGTGCCTTTTAACTCAGCACAAGCATCTGTTGGAGTCTTTTTCACATTGTAATGTATTAATTAAGCATTTTATCGCTTACACACCAAGGGCTGGCTACGCTACCTACATTTTTTCAGTATAATCATCAATTGTTTATAAGCCCAACCCCTAGAGACTGAGGAAATGCATTGGATGATAGGGATGATTAGACTCTGCCGAATCACACTGGCACATGAATCTCCGTCACTGCAGGAGATCGGATTAATGAGAAAACTGCTATAAAGGACTTTAACATAAGAGCAGAAAACATGTACTCTGATCCTATTTACATTAATCAAAAAATGAAAGACAGATTTTTTTTTACAAAGAGAATTTTATATCTCCTCATGCAAAGGCTGTTTTAAATGCATACAGGAGCTGTTCATACACTACACTGCTTTTCAGTTTCAATGTATGAATTGTTTTTGTGCTTTATATTGTTTTTCAATCATGATTTTTGCACATCTCGTGATATAAAAATGCTGTGATTTAGTTAAAAGTATAGCCTTTGTGATTTTTTTATTCCATTACCCTTCATCTTGCATTTTTGCATATAGCTATTCTGCTTCTCTATGTAAACTTGCTAGTCGGACGTGTTTGACCATTGTTCTTATGTTCTAAAAACATACTTTAACATAAACAAACATCATAGAGTGTTTGTTCCATTCCACTGTCTTAACACTTTTAAATGCAAAAATGTCTTCTGCGCATAAATGAGGCTCTGTGCTGCATGCCTTTAAAGATATTTTTGCCAAACTGTAAGGCAAATGAATTATCACTGAGTAAACAATCCCATAATTCACTGTAGGAAGTGTGGTGAACAAAGTGAGAGATTTGTGTCACTATAGTCATCAAACTCTATTGAAATCAAACTTCTATAGGCACTTCATGTGAATTGCTTATGTAGTGTGTTCAAAATGAGTCTTATATGAAGTTCCATTTCAGCTAAGATGCTACCTGTAGGGAGTAGAAAGCAAAGCGGTTCACTATATTTTGGAATAGAGCCAAAGTGTTAGAAGTGAATTCAGATCTTGACCCTCACGTTCCATGAGTTTAGAGCTGTCCTTTCTTTGAAGTAAATCCATGAGTGACACTAATAACCTGCCACTTATTTATAGATAGACTGACTAAACGGGGGGAAATGGGAAATTGGTGTCACAGACTCTGAATCATTGCAATGCAGTTCTTTTTGCCAATATCAATCCCAAACCCAGCTGTGAAGAGCAAGTCAGGACAACTGCTTTGTGAAAGGTAATGGGCTGCTAGTAAGTTTTGCTCCGGAATCACCAGGCTTTTTGTCAAAACTGCCGTTCAGAAAATGCTGTTCACAAACAAGTGAATGCATACAGTACATCCTGTCATAGAACAGGACTATGCTTTACTGGACACATCTGGCCAATTTGCCAATAAAACTGATTGCAGGCTGTGCTTACACTAGTCAAAAATAAAATAAGCATTTGGGCTATTAAAATATGATTATGCTTGTAATAGGCAATTGCTATGTATCTTAGGTTGGTGATTTAAGGACACCAAGGAGTCTAATTTAGAGCATTCTGTTATTGATTTAAATTGGATTCGTTTGTATAGCTGAAGTTATTTACAAGCTGGAACATGGCTCCAAGCTAAAAGTCAATCATCAGGTTCAACAGACAGTGCGAAACAAAGAATAAAAGAACAATACAATCCAAACTAGCCTCAAGCGTGCCTTAATCCAGTAGATTATATATTTTGACAAGGTGTGCTTAGTCTTTGCCCATGGAATTATTCATGATCTGATGATAATTTGAAACAAACCGATATTATGTAACACCATTTCCCAGTCTGAGCGCTTATAATGTAGCTTAAAAAATAATCATCTTAAACACTAACACAATATGAAATATCATTTTATGCTTGTTTACTCTTCAGACATTTGGTAAGTTAACTACAGTTTATGACATACTGTAAGCTTAATGTTTTCTTGATTTTTGAATCTTGTTAAACAAAATGTACAAATCAAAATTCAAGTCATTTTATTTCTTTTAGCAGTTATATTAAATATTCATCCAACAACACAATACATTTAATGCAGCCAGAGATATGAGAAACATAACTGAATAGTTCACCTCCGAAATTCATTTGCTTCTGCGCAGCCTGCTCTAACAATCATATAGTAGTTATAAACATTTACATTGACTTTGCTTAAGTTTCCTCAGGTTTTGTTGTTGTTTTCTGAAATGTAGGAGAAACTTTTCCCAATTATCCCCTTATAACAATTTAAAATGTCTGAGAAGGCTTTTCTCTACACGCATCAGCAAAAGACAAAAAGGGAGCATTTGGCACAACTGAGCGCTCTGCAAACATGCCTGTGTTGTCTGCACGTCTCTGTTTCTGGCGCGTGGTGTTATAAGCTTGCGACGTATTCCAGCAGCATCTGTTCCAAAGCAGTGTGTTTAGCATTCACCGTGCCAGAGTGCAAATGTGTATGTTTGTGTGTGTGTGTCTGAAGCAAAAGCAGATGTTTTGCGTGGAGATGAGGCCTGGTTAGTGTGTCTAATCTGGGTATTATTCAGTAGTCTATGTGGGTATAATCACCCCTAACTCTCTCATGTCTCCCAGCAGAAACGGGAACAATAATCCAGCAGCTCTCCCACACCCCTTATGTAACCAACTGTCTTTCTGTCAGTCCAGCCAGCTTACACTTGTTTTAAAAGTCAAAGGTAATAGTGCTGAAGGAGTGTGGATTCTCTAGTGGTTCAGTATACTTAAAGATGTAAACAGCAGTATTCAGAGGGATTAAGACTCGCTTTATTTCCCCTGAAATTATCCTCTTTGCTTTCTGCATTGCACATTTGATTCAGTGGAACTCGACTCCGCTTGTGAGATTGTGGCAGTTTGACCTTGCGGATCCATTGTACTGTGCCTAAGCTTAATTACCCATCAGTCTCTAGTACTGGAATGTGATTGGCATAATTTTGGAAAGCAAGAGACAATGGAAAATAGTGCCAGCCTATTGAGAAAAGGTGGGAATGAAACACTTAACATTTTAATGAAGCAATTTTGAGATGTTATTGTGGATTTGCAAAATAACTTTTTTGCAAATTAACTATTTTATTAATTTGATTAAAAGTATCCAACCCAACCCTCATGAAAAAGCCTTACTATTTTGTGAGCCACGAACTGGGAAATTGCAAGAATAAGTCAGAACTCTGAGTTTACACCTTGCAGAGTTGTGTTTAAAAAAATAAAAAAACGTGAGAATTGGGAGATAAAAAAAGTTGCAGTTACTTTCATTTTTTAATTCAGTGGTGGCAATGGGCTTCCATATACAGTAAATCAGTTCTGAATTACCTTGATGGTGTAGAAAGTATCAAAGTGTGAATGCATTCTAACCCCCCACCTCCATCCCTATACATTTAACTAAGTCGGGGCCAAAGTCATTTACAAAAAAAAAAAAACTGTGCTTTTGAACCGTATACTTTCAAACTTGAAAAGAAAAAGCATGCTCACTTATACATCCAGAACATAAAAGCACAGAAACACTGTGTTTACAAAACCTCATCTCTGATGAAACCAATGTATTCTTGGAGAAGTCCCCGAACAACAAAGTGAAAAGGCACAGAAATGAAAGCATCATTATGTTTCGATCATATAAGCTGGATTCCTGGAACTTTGCCCGTAAACAAGCTTTGGATCATGCAATCGGATTGTGTTGTCTCCTGTATAGTTGTCTCTTTAAATGCACAGATGCTGCATTTGGAAATTCTACAGTGCCTTAAATTGTTTGCGTTCAGCAAGAGTGGCCTTTTGTGCACTTCTTCCACAAAAGATGGAACACAAACAATGATGTAACTACTGTATAAAAAAACTGGAACATTGTGTATAACACCGTTATCTTCAACTGTACTCTTGTGGCTTTCTGTCGTGCACAGGGAAGATTGGCTTGTGCAAAGATTTGTTTAGTTCATTATACATGATATCTTCAGTCTAACTGTTCAATTAAGTATCAATTAGGAGGATTTTAATAAGAGTAGAAATTTTAATTCAACTGTAAAATCACAAATTTGCATAAATGAACTAGGAAAACAGAAGCTTCTCTTTTTTTACACTGGACCAAGGATTTTATTCATACATACAAGGTGATTTCTACACATTAAATGGACAATATTCACATGTATAAGTACAACACAGGCCATCAGAACCTCTGACCCACAAGTTCATCCTGAAAACCTAATTAAAATAATCAGATTTTATTGCTTTAATAAAATATTATCTGGTTTGTTTACACAAACAAACTAAATGTAAAAATAAAATAAAACTTTCCTCATATTATTTTCCTATTTGGGTATGGACTCTACAAAAGGCGCTATAATAAATTAGATAATACAAATAATAATTCCATAAGTCTATGCATGACTAAAATGAGGTAGTATAAATATCCAAAATATTTTCAAGGACAAACAGAACAATATTTATTTCATGATCTAAGAAAATTTTTATATTTAGATTTTTTTTTTATACTGTATATATTATTTGGGCAATTGCTACTGGGGCTGAAGGAAAACAGAGATATAATAAGCATAAAAAAAATCCCATTTCTAGCCAAAATCTAATAGCAACCTTAATGAGAACTTTTTTTCTTTTCAAAAAAACCTATATACTTCAACATACAGTATGTCTCTAACATCCTAAACAATTAACAGATGTTATTGAAGTGTCAAAGTTACTCCCTAACTAAATACAAATCACAAATACAGCACCACAAACAGCAAAACACTAAAATGCCAGGTGTGCGGTGAGTGATTAATATGTACTTGTCATGTCTACAAATAGCTCTACATAAACAACTCTTCGTAAAGAGCTCTTTATTAAGAGCTCTTCATTTATATAAATCGCACCTGTGTGCTTTCATTCCTGGAATCATTTTGATTATGCATACATTAGAGCCTTACAAACCTTAAAGCTTCAACAAAAATGTAATTACATGGTCTTGTTTTTCTCTACATCTTCTATATAGTCCATGGAATAAAACCAGTTTCCTTTCTACTTCTAACTGTTGTAATAGCAAAACACTGGCTGTCCAAGGGCAAACTTGAAAGATTTGGCCCTCCTTGGTCATAAATATCAGCAGTTCTTAACCTTCTTGACTCCAAAGCCACCCTTTGTCCACAGGAATTTTCAGAGCTTCACGGCAATTTTGTAATTTTCAAAGGCCCTTACTTTTTTTTTACTATGTTTTATCAAATGAAGTCTTTATGTCCAGCTTTTTAAATAGTTTTACTCAATTTCTACCTGATAAATAAATATTTCATAGCATTTTAGGCATTTACTAATGTCCATCAATTTAGTATTCCACGTCTTGAAATCACACTTTCTTTTAAAAAACCTTATAAATTAATGTTTTCCAAGACTGCAGGAATCCTGTTTTTACAATTAACATAGATGTTGAAGGGGAGTCAAAAAACAATATCTTCATTTTAAATATTTTCAATTCCTCTTGAGGCCCCTTTGGCAATTTTACAGAAGCCCCTTAGTGAGCCCCAGCCTCCTGGTTGAGAACCACTGCTGTATATGGATTCCATCAATAAAATATGTGATTTCTCAATAAACAGTAGCATACCTACACAAACCTGTTTTTCAGATACGTCCATGGGAAAGTAATAATGTTAACAATGTCCTCTCGCATGTCAATTAAAGGCATAGTTCAACCAAAAATGACATTTTACTCACTTTCACGTCATTCCAAACCTGTATGACTTTCTTCAGTAAAACCCAAAAGAAAATGTAATGTCTAAAATGTCATTCTTCGAAATAAAATTCCATCCATTGAATTTTGGACCTCCAATCCAATTGTTTTGGACCTCATTTACTCAGGCCCCATTTACACTAGTGTATTTTCGTTTTAAAATGTTTAACTTTTGTCATGGTTACGTTATCGTTTACACTACTCCAGCGTTTTCCATGTTCGAAAATGGAGACTTTTGAAAACGCAGCTGACCCCGTTTTAGTTTGAAAACTCTGAGGTTGCGTTTCAGTGTAAACAAACCAAAACGAAGACTTTCGAAAATGACAATGGCATGGCTGCCCATGTGATCTCTACGTATCCTTGATGAGCATGTAACCATATCATGAACAGTAATCATGCTCATTTTTGAACATGTCAGTGACTAGCAACCGACTACTTGTTTACACTTTTAAGCGCATGCCCAGTGTGCATGAATGGTCACGTGACATGCATTTTCGGTTATGTAGTGTAGACGGAGATTGTTTCTGAAATGCCATTGTAAATGTGGTTTTCAAATGAAAACTTTGTAGAACAGTTGAAGAATAATGAATAACATATAAAGTATGACTGTGAGAGTCCTGACGTTTCCATTCCCAACCGATCAGCACACATGTTCAGGCCCAGTCCTCAGTTGCATGATCACATGCATTTACTATAATTAAGGACTTTTTGTCCTGTTAATGGTCAATAATACTCTCTCATTCTGGACAAAGATGTCTTTGGGCTCTGACTATGCAAGTGTTGAGCCCGAAGCGAAATTCTGCCCAGTCTGTCGATCTCCTGCTGGCTGCTGAAAGGGTGTGTGACCTCCCAGACACGTGGACGCTCCTCCCAGTCCAGTAAGGGAGGGTGAGAGAGCAGGTACTGGCTGGAGTGATGATAGAGGGGTCTGGATCGGCCCTCTCTAAAACCCAGAGGGTGAACAGTATTATTGTCATAGTGATCTGGGTTACGGTATTCTTCATAAACAGGCGAGTTGTCGTCATCCAGCGTTAGAGATGTGCGAAAATCTCTCGGGCCCTGGTTTCGTCGTAATGGGTAGCCAGTCTGCAGTGACAGGGTGCTGCCATCCAACCGGACACTGCCGCCCAGCCGGGTCAGGGTGCCACCCAGGCGGGTCAGGGGGCCACCTAGCCGTGTAGGGGTCAGGGGAGGTGGGGGAGCAGGAAGGGGTGGAGGTGGTGGTGTAGGGGTCCGGTCTCGAGGTGTTGACTCCAGTCCTGGGAGACGCGTGTCAAGCCACTCTGTTGTTTGCCATTGGTAGGCTGGAAAATAGATGCAGAGTATCAAAAAGTGTCTGAGCAAATGCAACTTTCTTTATATTCCAATTTATATTTGTCACATGTAAATTCAAGAGTCAAGAGGCATTTATTTGTCATTTGCATAGTCAACACTGGGGAAAACTGGGCATTGAAATGCTTGTGACGGGGCTCAGACATACAGTGACAATAACAAGACATAAGACATAGACGTACGTGGAGAGCACTGAGGTTCTTGAGTGAAAAGTGGAAGTAAAAGGTACAATAAAGGTAATCAGTGTTAAGAGTTATAGTGTTCATAATTAGTCCTGAGGTAATATTATGATTACTGGGGTAGAACAGTGTCTAAAATGTCATTGTAGGGTGACGTAGAGCTACATGGAGGATATTAAAGTGGCAGTGCAGATGCAATAAATAAACTTAAGAGGAGCACACATTCAGATGTATTCCTGAGTAGAGCAATGTCCAAAAGATCATTATAGAGTGTCACAGAGTAACATGAAGGAATATTAAAAAAAGTGGCAGGGCAAGTACAATGAAATTAAACATGTATTCCATTTTGCTGATTGTTGAGTAGTCTGATGGCTTGACGATAGAAGCTGTTCTTCAGTCTGGTTGTCCATGATCGGATGGATCGGAAGCGTCTGCCAGATGGCAGTGTGGCAAACAGGTGATGAGCAGGGTGAGTGCAGTCCTTGATGATGCTTCGAGCCTTTCTCAAGCAGCGAGTCTGATAGATGTCCTGTAAGCCTGGGAGTTTATGTCCAATGATGAGCTCTGCTGTTCTCACCACTCGCTGAAGAGCTTTGCGGTCCAAAGAAGAGCAGTTGCCATACCATACAGTGATACAGCTGGTCAGAATGGTCTCTGAGTGTACTTGTAGCTCTTAACTGTCTCTACTATCTCTCCATTGATGTGAATGGGAACATGACCCTCTCTCTGTGACTTCCTGTAGTCCACAATCATTTCCTTGGTCTTGCTGATGTTTAGAGAGGGATTGTTATCAGCACACCATGCTGTGAGTGCATTAACCTCATCTCTGTAGGATGTCTCATCCCCATTAGTGATGAGTCCTAGGATAGTAGTACAGTCAGCAAATTTGATGATGATGTTGGAGCTATGCTTAGCAGAGCAGTCATATTGTGAACAGGGAGTGCAAGAGAGGACTGAGTACACATCCCTGTGGGGCACCAGTGCTGAGTGTGAGTGAGGAGGATGTGTGATTGCCAATTCTAACCACCTGGGGTCTGCCGGTCAGGATGTCTAGGACCCAGTTACATAAGAGACTGCTAAGACCCAGATTTTTCAGTTTGGCTATAAGTTTGGTAGGGATGAAGGTGTTAAATGCAGAGCTGTAATCAACGAACAGCATTCGCTCATAGGTGTCTCTTCCCTCCAAGTGTTCTAGTGCAGAGTGTATGGCCATTGCAATGGCGTCATCAGTGGATCTGTTAGAATGGTAAGCAAATTGTAATGGGTCCAAAGTGTCAGGCAGAGAGGAGCAGGTGTGGGATTTGAATAGCCATTCGAAGCACTTCATGATGACTGATGTCAGTGCTACAGGGCGGTAGTCATTCAGGCAGAAGACAGTTGTTTTTTGGGGAACCGGGATGATGGTAGTTTGCTTGAAGCATGTGGGGATCACATTAAGTCTCAAGGAGAGGTTGAAGATGTTGGTGAAGACATCTACAGTACTAACTGGACAGCGCAGGCCCTCACGACACGTCCGTGTATGCCATCTGGACCTGGAGCTTTGCAGCCGTTACTTTATGTATGATTTTTATGTATGATTTATATATATAAAAAAAATTACATTTTCAGCAGCCATTGCACTCGTCTTCATATCAAATGATCTTTCAGAAATCATTCTATTACCCCCCCCCACACACACACACACATTGAACACTGAGCTTATACTTGAGATGATCTCAAACAAGCTTTAAATACAAAAAAGACTAATATATATATATATATATATATATATATATATATATATATATATATATATATATATATATATATATTAGACTTTTTTTCATTCCTTCATTCGTTTGGATATGAGCTATTATCAAATCTGTAGTTTAGTACAATAAATAAAGATATAAGCTCTTACAATTTCTAAAATATTCTTTGACGAATTCCACACAAATCTCATCCTCACAATTGAGGTGTGGGCTTGCTGTGCAAAGACATAAAATGGAAAATGTTTCAGGCAGAGTGTTTTAATGACTTATGAGATGAAAACAAACACCAAAGAGCCAAATCAAAAACAAAACAGTCAGAACAATAAACTTGTTCATGCTTAATGAAATATTAATGATGGAATATTTTAATACGGGATGCATGTAAAGGTTTATAAATATGTCTGACCAAGTGAAAAAGAGAGAAAGATATAAAAGTAAAATAGAAAAAAAAAATAAATAAATAAATAAAGTGGACTCACAGGTAGTACTGTGAGGCTGCACGTCACCCTGACCTGCAACTGTCAGGAGAAGAGGAAAACAGATGATGTATCACTGCGTATCACTGCTCATGTTTATCTAGTTTATTCATTTATATATAATTATTATATAACAATTATATATAATTGTTAAATTTAAAAAAAGAAGTATTTATTTTATTTTTTAAATATACATTTTATTCAATTTATACATTTATAATACAAATGCAAAATATATTATATATTAATTTGAACGTGGCTACATTAGTTTACACCAAAGTTATATAAAATTAGAAATGAAAATATTTGTTTGTAAGATATAAATTGTATTAAATTTATAAATTCTAAATACACACACACGTTTAATATAACTTACAATCAACCTGACTACATTAGGTTATGCCAAAGTTATTTAGCGATATTAACTAATACAAAAGTAATAAATAGAATAATAAATGAGTAATAACAGAAATATTTTCTTGAGTCAACAACTGAAAGTTTACACATTTTAAAGTTCAAGAATATTGGTCCAAGACCCCAAAAAGTTGATCCAGGAACATGTCCTACTTGGATAAATCACATTGTGCTGTTTAGCATAACCAACAAAAACAGTCCACTTTCATCCAGACCTCTGAGAAAAAAGGTGGAGCTCCTCAGACGGCAAAAATTTCCATAGTGTGTAAGACTTTCAAACAAACAGCTTGTTTTTGCACTGATTGCAATCAGCTTTGGTCTAGGGAAGGTTTAATTAGACTGGTTCTGGTATGCCTCAAAAACAGGTCACTGCGGCTGAACCACAGAGTACAGGGAAGCTGTTCTAACCTTACTAAAGGCTAGTTCAATTGTTCAGGTTTTCAATGCAACTGGATTATGTGAGTGATTAAAGTCTAACCCCTGATTTTATATGAGTCCGCAGTTGTGCAGTTTAATTAACGGCTCTAATCCTACTTTGTCCAGTGCGGACTGCATGAACAGTTCAGTTTCACGGTTTTTATCCCTATAACATTTGAACTGAATAATACTATAAAGTACTACTGCACAGCTTATTCTGTAAGCTGCAGCATTCTATGGTCAGTTTTTCATCTATAATGATGCTAAACGGTATAATTAACTGTTGTATCCAGACAACCGATTTCCTTGCAGTGCTGGATGTCTCTAGTATTACTCTGTACCTCTCTTTCTTCTCGCACAATAAAATACTTACACCTCAAATCAATATTTCACGTCCATTTATTTATTTATTTGCCTAGAAGCTATCCAATAAGAAGGAAGTTCTGCTTCGCATGAGTCACTTGTTTATTTTTGCAATTATGGTGCATTATTTTGAAATAATATGCCACTGTATAACATGCTACTATTTTTTATTATTATTATTAAATATCTTTTAATTACAAATATAACAAAACTGAGTTTAAAATAAGGTTTCATTTGATAATATTAGTTTACATAATAAACACTGATCTTTGATAATGATAATTTCAAAATTTAATAATACATTATTAAAATTAAAAGTTGTTCTATCAATGTTATTTAATGCACCTTAGCTAACACAAACTAATAAAAAAACAGTTTAACAAGGATTAATAAATACAATAACAAATGGATTCCTCATTGTTAGTTAAAGTTGGTCTCCAAGAAGACAAAGATATGTACTATCTGCTAATAGTTAATTTTGTCAACATTTAGCAACTATGTGGTAAAGCCACACATCTTTTTTGATTTTGTTGATAATTGCTTGATTTTGGTCACTAATCTGAAAATTGACTCATACCTTCATTTTCAATGTTGTCCACTGCATTTTTTACCAGTTGTATCACCGTCACTATGGAGGCTAGGGCATGAACAAAAGTAAAATGTCAGGCAACATTTGAATAAAGGATCAAACACTTCAACAAAACATCAAACACTCAATGAAAACCTTATATAAGTATTTATATGAATCACTTTGTTCCATTCGTAATCCTCCAGCACATGAAATCTGCTAAACGAAAGCAAACGGACTTCTGATGTGTAAGTCTGACGTCTATTTTGTACAGCAGAAGTGATACTACACTACTGAGTCCTGAAAGCAATCACGTTTGGAGAGCATATCAAAGGCAGATGGATTGTAATTACGTCTCTGACCCATTCAGGCTGCCACATTGTTTAAGCAGGATAGGGTTATTACTAATCCTCATGATTTCCTTTTGGAAAGATCAGACAACGCAAGTCATTTTAATTAGGTGAATGGAATAATCAGTTACCTCTGTCTGAGATTAGGTCATTATAATAGATGTGGGTGCGTGAGAATGGATAGGTTGATGTGATAATCTTGCATGTGTTTGCAGGTCTTTTGTGTATACAGTATAAATGCTGGAAGTGACTCAAATTGGAGTTAAAGGGGAGGTCTAATGCTATTCCATGCATTCTGACTTATTTTCATTGTTAAAGAGTTGGATTGCCAAGCTAAACATGGCCATGCAGTGCAGTTTTGGCAAATTAAATGTTTAAAAGTATGGCTTTTAATTATAATATAATGCTGAATTGCTATAACTTCTCATTTTAACCCTAGAAATTGAATTAAAAAATCTCAATTAATAGTGACATCGGTATCAGAATTAGTAACAGTGATACTGGCTTTCATTCATAGTACTTAGTAAAAAGATGCCATTAAAGGGGTCATGAAATTGACACATCTTGGAGGTTACTCTACAATTAAAACATACTGAAAGTTCCAAAACTCAAAACAAACTCCGCAAATTTTAAATATGTATTATTCTATTCTATTCTTCCGAAACGGTGGATTTGAAATTGGTAGAATCGTGACGTCATAATTTGCCATCGACTCATAACTTAACATGCGTCATTATCGGACGTACAGTATGTAATTAATGAGGAAAAACTCATGACTGTCCATCAATCACAAGAGTTATACTGCTGTTTATGGACCAAAAAAAAAAAAACGTCATCAAAATTCTGAACTAACCTTGAGAAACACTAGATTCTGATCGGTGTAATATGTAAAGCTTCATGTACAGATGTTCACTGTCACAATGTGGTTTACTTCTGTTTATGCATTAGTGAACTACACTATCAACTTCACACTGTTCCTGTTTCCTGTTAGTCACATGAAAACCATCTGTTATTAAACCATCATTATACAAAAAGTGATATATAAAACTATTAAAATATTGATTCGTTTTTTTTTTTAATCAACTGACAGCACTATTAAGCATATCAAGAGCTAAAACAAAGAGCTAATGATTGCAAAGAGACCAGGCTTATACAATCACGAGAGAGCAAACATCAATGCAAAATGTTCATTCAGTGTGTTATCTAATTGCTCTGTGGTTTATTCAAAAGTTGCAAAAGGGATATTGATTTTTATGGGATTGTAAAAAATCCCATAAAAAAGCATGTATAGTTAAAGTACTGATAAAGTAATGGTTAAAACATACTATAACAGGATACAATACCCTAAAAAAAACTTAAATACCATTTGCTTTTGCTGGGTTGAACTTTGAATATTTTTTAAGCAGAGAAAGGTTGTTTGGAGGTTATGTTAAGGACTTTGGGTCTTGCAGTGCATGTATCTCACCGTTGTCATCGCAGGAATCGGACTGGAAGGACCTGAGGGAGTGCGCCTCGCTTGTGCTGCTGTCTGAGAAACAGGTGACCTCCTCTGGTGTATTTCCAGCTTCTGCAGGAGAATACAAAACAGATTCTTATACAGACAGACACACATGCAGATGCATGCAGTTGTACTAGACATTCACACAATGTATGCATATATAAAAAATGAATATATGATAAATGTACACACTACCGTTTAAATGTTTTGAAAAGTTTGGGTTAGGTAATATGTTTTATGTCTTTGAAAGAAGTCTCTGACTGCATTCATATTTGATGAAAATACAATAAAAATAATATAGTAACAAGTAGTAGTGTGAAATATTCAAACAATAAAAAAAAAAAAACATTATTTATTTTAATATATTTTAACATATTATTAATTCCTGTGATGGTAAAGCTGAATTTTCAGAAGCCATTACTCCACTCTTGAGTCACAATATCCTTCAGAAATCAGTCTAATATTATCATTTGGATTTCTCATTATTATCAGTATTGTAAATATGTGTGCTGTTGTGGAAACTTTGATCATTGTAATGAATAGAAATGGCAAAATTGTAACAGTGTCTGTCTTTATGGTCACTTCTGAATTCATTTTAAACAATGTCTATATTACATTTAAACAATGAAAATATTACCATGTCAATTCTGAACTACTAGGCCATTTGCATTTACCAAACACATCTAATATCTAAAAACCAGACACCCAAATATGCACAAACAAAACCTTTTAGATAGCTTTTAGAGCTTAATACTCTGTACGGCATGCAAATCTTTCAAATCTGCTTAAGTGAAAGAGCAATAATATTTGTCCTATATTTATCCCAGACTTCACACTGCTAAAGCTAACAAACAGTCGAGATTCTGCTTGAAGCAAACACTAAACAAGACCTAGAGAAAGCATACACATGTAGCGCAAGTGTAATAATCACCCTTCACATATGTACTAGCAGCCAACAAGGCCAGACTGTTAAATATTTTATGAGAAGAAAGGCTCCTTTTGGCCTATTTCAAGCTACAATACAGCACAGCAGATGGTTCTGATTACGATAATCTGGTTTGTTGTCCCAGGTCAATTTTCAAGATGGAGCCAATATTGAAAATCGCAAGAATGCTAAATATAAAATTATAAAAAAGAAACTCATTGGGAAAGGAGATTTGATTAAATCAGTTTTTTGTATATATATATATGTTATTGTGATTAATGCCTTTTGCATAGCATTTATCACAGTGTGGATGTTTCTGTTTGAATCTTGAGGATAGACTCTAAATGCTTTAATTCACTATCTCCTTTTGTGTGAAAGCCTCGTGTTATCTCTAAGGTAATTACATTCCATCACACATTATTCTACAATGGATTTTGCCGATGGAAACCGGGGCGCATATGTATAATCTCATCCACACAAAGACTGGCATTTAATTGGCCGCGGGGAGTAATGGAGTCACACTGACATCGCTGCAGTTTTGTCAACCTCTGTTTGATCTGTGATGAGCCGAAAGTGTGTGCGCCAAATAGTCACCCTCGGTTCTGTGCGCTTCCTCTCCGTCCGCTGGATAACCCCTGTCTTCCCACTCCAGAGCTCGGAACTGATGATCCGTAGCACTGTTCTCATCATCTTCCTCTTCCTCGTCCTCCTCTTCCCACGGAGGCTTGCGGATGTGGCTGCGCTCGGACGGGTTCGGGGACATCGACGGGGGGAGATTGGGTGCCACGCTGCAGACGGCAATACCTCTTCGCGGCATCCCGAGGATGTGTGGTGGATCTGCCTGGAAGGTGCTCATTTGCGGAGGGCAGGAGAAGATGGCCAGCCCTCTCTCTGCTTTTTCCGTTTCCCCTTGAGGGATTCCCTGGCAGTGGGGAAGCGTGTAGGCTGTGGGCCGCACCATGACCTGCGGTGGCCCTCCTGCGCTGTCGTTCCGGTAGAGGCTGGCGCGACACTTGCTGCCGACCCGTATGGCTTTGAACTCGATGCCCTCGGCTCCCATGCCCGTCTTATGCAGCATGTAGTTGGTCTCTGTGGAGATGCCCACCGCCTCCCCACGGCTCCAGTCCTTCCGGAGGACTTTTTTACGAAATGCGGCCAGCAGGGTCAGCAGGACCAACACCACAAATAGCAACACACCAATACCGATGATCTCTCCTGGTCCAATGTATGACAGGGGCTCAGCCTGAGTGTCTGGGCCGTCCAGAGGCTGGCCACAGAACTGACCCTCGAAGCCCATAGTGCAGTTACAGTAGAAGCCTCCGAACGTGTTCACACACACCCCTCCGTTCTCACACTCCTCCCTCTCACACTCGTTCACATCCTCGTCACATCTGTGGACAGAAGGACTGTGTTAGGCTCTTTGGGATTTAAATACTAACTTACTATTTACTGTATACTGTACTGTATATACATTTGGAATATATATTTTTTTTCAGATGAACACAGACAAGTATTTTTTTGAAAACTAAACAACTTCCATATAATGTAACCCAAAAGTTGACACTTCAGAAACCATGCAAAGCAAACACAACAGTAATCCACACAAACCCAGTTGATGAAATTATAGGTTTGTGAAAAAAATACTATTTTAAAACTATCAACCATCGCTGACATATGCACATTTATGTGACAGTAAAAAGTGACAGTCCTTCAGAAACAATTGTTTGTAGTTTAAAAAGTTTAAAATAGTGGTATTCTTCTCACATGCAACTTCTGACACCAATTTGTTCTTTGGGACCTATGGTTTGTAAAATGTCCACATTTGGGTTGCAGCCTTATGTCTCACATGGGACAAAGAGGATTAAGCTAACTTTTGGGTTACTATCCACTTGCAGTATATGGACTCTTGGATGGATTACTTTTCTAAAAATATTTGTTTGTGTTCATCTGATAAAAAGCAAGTCATATACATTATAGTTTCCTTTTAAAAGTGCATGATTTTGTGTTTTAAACAGTTGCATTCTACATTGTGAAAACAGTTAAAACTGTCATTTAGCATTGTTCAGTTAAATTTTGAATTAAAAAAAAATTACATAATATTTGTCAGTCCCAAAAAATTATTAAGAGAGTCACTCATCAGCTGTAATTATGTTCATGATGATGGATGACCGATTACTTCTGCCAAGACTCATGACCAGACTGAATTCATATTACACACACATATACTTTTTAAGTGTACTTAAATTCTTCTTCTTCAAATATAGAACCTTATTTGACAATATTCATTTTCAGACACAGGAAGTGCATTTAGCTCATTTTGGCAAATGCAGCAGGGTATCAACACTTGTGGTCAAAACATTTCCATATACTTTGCAGCATCTACAAAATGTCTATTATTTTACCAACATCATGCAAAAATGGCATCACAGGCTTCATAAAAATGCTGGTTATTTTTTTATTCAGTACTGACCTGAATAAGACATTTTTCATAAAATACATTTACATATAGTCCACAAAAGAAAATAAAAGTTGAATTTATAAACATTTATATCACATTCAAACATTTACATATGTTTTATTTTTAATACTGTGTTGCTACCTGGATGATCCACAGGTATTTTATTATTATTCTTTTTTATAAGTCCCTAGTTTACACCCCAGGGTCTTAATGCATTGTTTTGTTCTTCTGGAGCATCAGTGAGCATTTGAACCTTCTGCAATAGTTGCATTACAGAGTCCCTCAGTTGTTCTCAGTGTGAAAAGATGGATCTCAAAATGATACAGTCATTGTTGGAAAAGGTTGAAATACGCAAAAGATGCTGGAAAACCAAATAATTTGTGGGACCTCAAGGAGTTTTCTGAAGAACAACGGGCAGTTTAACTGTTTAGAACAAACAAGGGACTCATAAAAAAAGAAAACTGTGGATCAGCCAGGTTTAAGATAAAAACATAGGTAAACTTTTGAACATGGTAGTTTTTATAAATTCTACTCTTATTTTCTTTTGTGGACTATATGTAAATGTCTTATGAGAAATATCTTATTCAGTTCAGTACTAAATAAAAAAATAACATGCATTTTATATGATTTCTCTTTTTTTGGAAAAATAATTAACATGTATACTGCAAAATGTATAGACAATTTTGACCACGACTCAACACTATTGTTCAAACGTTTGGGGTCAGTAATATTTTTTTTCTTTTATGCCCAGATTTCCCACCACAGTTGCATTTATTTGATCAAAAATACAGTAAAACAGTAATATTGTGAAATACTATAATATGATATAATATACTATAACTATAACTATAATATATTTTACTATTTAATTTATTGTGATGGCAAAGCTGAATTATCAGCAGTCATTATACCAGTTTTCAGTGTCACATGATGCTTCAGAAATAATTTTAATGTAGAAAACAGTTGTTCTGTTTATTATTTTTGTGTAAATGGAGCTTCTTTTTTAAAGGATTTTTTGATGATTCAAAAGAACAACATTTATTTGAAATAAAAATCTTTTGAAACATTACAAATGTCTTTATCACTTTTGATCAATGTTATGCATCCTTGCTAACACACTTTAAACTCTAAACACTATAAACTGCGTGAATAATAAGAATATTGTTCATCTGAACACAGCCTTAGTGTTTCTCTCATTAGCTAATTAGTTCTCAGAAGCAGAGAGAGAGAAAGAGGTTTCTTGTTGCATTTAAAGATTCATAAATGTTCACATTTAGCTGAATTCCCCTCTGTGCTGCAAACAGCAAATATGTAATGATGTGTTGCTCCGAGAACTCTTTATAAATACTCCAGAGTACTAGAAAGTTCAAAGAATCTCTCAAGTGAGCATAAGAGAACATAATGAGAGGATTGTTTGTATTGCGTAACGTAATGACACAGCTGGTAAAGCAGAGAAAGTAGTTATATAAAGCAGTTAGATTTTCATATACTTTCTCCTCTCTATATAAAATGAGTAAAAGACAGAGAAGAAAAGGGCACATTATTCAGTTTTCTCAGACAGTTGTTCATGTGTAGCTTTAGGCTTGCTTGGAAAACGTAACAACAGCATCCTCTAGTGGAAAAATAACTTCAACTCATCTCACTACAAAAAAGAAATTACATAAGCTTTAGGATTTTTTTGATGGACTGCTCTATAATCTGTTAATTGTTTAAATGATTTTAGTAATTAGCGAGAAAGGTCAAAGGATAACGACTTTTAGATGAGAGTTTCATTACAGTGAGTTGCTGGTTATCTGCTCTCCACAACACAATTCTGTTTAAATAGTTTTAGTGAGACGTGATCTGCTGTGTGACAAATAAAACAAGATATGTATATGTGTTAATATATATTTAAAACATTCTTATTTTTGGTCATGTTATTTTACGGTTTCTTGGCATTAGTTATATTAAGAGTGATATAATACACACACGCACACACACACACACACACACACACACACACACACACACACACATATATATATATATATATATATATATATATATATATATATATATATATAAACTGCTGAAGTCTTAGGTGATGGTGTCTCATTTACCATCTAAATGTCTGTGGTGTGACATTTTAAAAGCCATTAGGGTCTAAAATGTATGCAAGATTAATGGTTAGTGGTACCAAATCAGAAATAGTATATACTGAATAAAGTCTTACATGTTTCCCGTAAAGCCTTTGAGGCAGCCGCAGAGGAAGGTGTTCCCCACAGCCTTACAATCACCACCATTCTGACAAGGTGAGGGCACACAGGACGTCACCTCCATCTGACAGCGGGACCCCGTGAACTGTGGCAGGCAGCTGCATGAGAAGTCTGGGGACAAATACAATGAGAAACAAGACTTATAAGACAACTGACCGTTATTTACATATCGATGCTTATATGCACTTTCTATTTCGAACCTCCAGAGGGCAGCTTTGTACAAGACGCTCCATTCTGGCACGGGCTGCCGAGGCACGGATCAGGATATAAAACACATCCCAGCTTCACATCACTCAGCCCAGCTACTTCTGCATACCGGCTCCTCTTATTCTGAAGTGGGAGTTCATTTCCATTGAGCATGATGGACCCGAGGCACCCCTGGAAGCCTTCTTGTGCCCGTGGGGGCCTCTGGCCGCCTCTGCCCACTGGTCCGTGCAACACCTGAGCCCCGAAGAACAGCGATCCGTCTGCAGCCAGGGGCCAGATGCGGACAGGGGCCCGCGCAGAACGCCGGCGCTCCACATAGCTGTCATCCAGTGAAAGGAAAGTGTAGTTACTGGAGAGCTCCAGGGTCACGGCGTGCCAGGACCCATCATTGATTGGACGCCCGGAGATGCCCAGAATATCCATTCTGTTGTCACAGTCCATCTGGAACCACAAACGCCCTTCTTCTATCTGATAAAACACAGACAACAGGGGGTTTGATATGGGTGGGGTTCTCAAATTACAGTTTTCACCTGAGATTCAAAGTCAAAACTACTCCAAAGTTTGACTTTCAGTAGTTTCAACTTTATTTATATTTCAAACATTTCTCTTAAAATACAATAAGTATCAGCTGTATACAAAGTGACCATCATTTAGTTTTTGACCACTGAATATGGGTCATTTCAAACAAGTTGGACATGAAGCTCCATTGAGATCCCCATATCTCTTGGATTGAACCGTATAGGGCCTTGAAAATGAACGTTCCAAAAGAAAAGGTTGTCAATAACCAGAATATAAAATCATATTGATATATCTTTAAAACTTTTTCAGTTACAAATAAGCAGTTTTTTTTTCATGGGGCCCAAAATACCTGGCAGCACCCCTTTTTTCAACACTGATAATAAGAAAGAAATGTTGCTGGAGAATCAGATCAGCACAATATAATGATGTCTGCTTAATATTCAGATTTGCCATCGCAGGAATAAATTGCAATAATGTTTTACAATATTACTGTTTCTAAACATATTTTTAAAAGATTTGTAAAAAAAAAAAAAAAATTTTTTTTAAATTATATACATACAATGAAAAAAATGAAAAAAAAAAAAATCTAAACAAACACTATATGCACTATATATTGATTGCTGCATTATAGTAATGAGAATGTATTGGATGTGTTTAATAATGTATATATAATTACATTTAAAAATCTAATTAAATTAAATGTATGCATTTAGCAAAGCGACTTACATTGCATTCAAGCTAACAATTTCTCCTAATATGTGTTCCCTGAGATTCAAACCCCCAACCTTGCGCTTGCTAACGCAATGCTCTATCACTTGAGCTACAGGAACACTACAATATGTAATCTGTATAATAATATATAATCTAATGTAATAATGTATAAAATAAAATAAATCACATCTCTGTACCCATCTGACCTTGAGCAATGTGCAGGGGTCAGCGCGTGTGTACATGATGACTCCTTGGCTCTGAAGCGTTCTGATTCTCAAGCCCAGCTTCATGTCTCCACTCCAATCACTGTCCGTCACTCTGTATTTGATGTAACTGTTTCCTGCAAAGCTCAGAGATGTCTGACCTGCCAGCACAGATATGGAAATCAGTCAGTCAGTCAACACCATATTTCAAAATCTGCTATTTATACACGCTTCCACAAAAGATATTCGAAATTACGATATACAACCATTTGAAAATTTTGAATCTGAGGGTTTCTCAAAATATTGAGAAAATCGCCTTTAAAGTTGTCCAAATTTATTCTTAGCGAAGCATTTTACAGATCAAAAATTAAGTATTTATATATTTACGGTAGAAAATTTACAAAATATCTTCATGGAACATAATCTTTACTTTCTCATTTATTTGCAATATTTCCTTTAGGGACAACATATACATATCTTTTCCCAGGTTTTTAATGTATTTGCAAACACAAACACATTTTTAACATCCTTCCTCATATGCTGCAATTAAACACAAAAAAAGCATTTGAATATATATTTACCAGCTCACACCTCACTGTCACATTCTCCATTCTGAAATTGTTGCAAACCCCCTTTTTGAAAAATGAAATGTTGCTTTATCCAACATTACAAGTGGCCTTAAGCCAGGGTTTAAAAGGAGCAGTGTGAAAAAGCCTATGTGAGTCTTACCTGCGCACTTGTTCAGCATGTCAGGCAGACACTGGCAGAGAGATGGAGCCGTGCGGCCACTGCGCACACACTGCATATCTGACGGACATGTTTGGCCATCACAGAGCTCCAGAGAAGATGGACATTTTCCTCCTGCAGTGGGTGCAAAAAGTTAGAAAACGAGCAAATGGAAATTCTGCCACTCAAGCTACTGTTGGAACTTAATCAACCAGGATAAATAATGCATACTATGAATATGAAATGCATCCTAAAATAAACAGGGTTGCCAACATTGGTTAACTGGTTGGAGTAAGACCTTAATGCATGGGCAGATCAATTACAGAAACCTATATGAGGTTTTCAGGAAGCAATAATTTATTTTTTTTATTTTATCTTAATACTTAAATTCAATGTTGTACAATATACAACATTGAATTAGTTTTTAGAAAATGTTCAGTTCTGAAATTCATGCTGTTTACCTACCTAATATTACCAGCAAGTAATAATAATAATGATTAAAACATACTTTATGTAAATTAGAGGTTCAATAAATATTTGATTAAATTATAATACTCGATCTAGATTATCACCCATTTTTTTGTTGCAGTCGGTCTTATTGATACATTTTTGAAGTTTAAAATTAGCTTGTACTCGCTTGCTCTTTCGACTGTTTCGCGAAAAGGAAATATGTGCCTGACTTTGCAGTCATAACTCTTATAAAGAATATGACAGTATAATGTAAGCAAAGCGCAGTTAGCATTTTCTTGTTACTTGCCGGGAGATTTAGTAAGGTTAGCATGAGAGTCTGAAAGCGTGTCTCATGCCAGATGTTTGAGAGTTGGCAACCCTGGAATAAATTTGAATCAGTTTTGCCATTTTTATCAACTGGGACGGAAGCAGAGCACTAACCTGGGCATGTGCACATCTCTTTCCTGCTGAAGCGTGGAGACACAAAGCTCACTCTGGAGGTGGTGTAGGTCACCAAGCCGATGGGGTCGAGACTTAGGGTGAGCTCACAGACTCGCTCTCCGCACTCAAGCTCTTCCGAGCAACTCTGATCTAGGATGCTGACCACTCTCAACGCTCCCTTTAGGAAACCTTTTGCTTCTTCCAGCTTGAGAGCCAGCTCTCCTGGACCCATATAACCCCCATCTGGATCCTCCACGGCAAGGAGCACCTCCAGCTGACTGGAGCGACCCAGTGGCTGCACTCCCAAGATGTGGAGGGGGTCTGGACCATCCATTACACCAGTCTCATCACCAAGCAGTGAGGTACGGAGCACCTTCTTCAGCTCTTCCATGTACACACCCACAAAATCCTCTGGGGACAGGTCTTGGAAACGTAGAGTCACTGCATTCTGCACCATCTCATCCGTGGCTTGCTCCACCTGGACACTAATGCCCACCATCACAGAAAACTGCCCATCGCTGACTGTAGCATTTAGGGAGTATCTGAAAAAAATAAATAAATAAATGTTGCTGATCATTAAGAAGCAGGCAGACAAGCACATACTGTAAACAGAAATGTTTAATTATGAGCCAAGAGTATTGATATTTGCCATTTATATCTGCTAATTGTAGATTATTATACGGTATATTTGCCATATATTGCGATGAAAAAAGGAGATAATTTCAAATTAGACATGTGGATTTATTACTTTTTTTTATGTATATGAAAGTCTCTTTCCGTGACGGAATTAAGGAAATAAAAATGTTAATTGCAATTTTTTATCTGGATTCTGTAAAAAAAAAAAAAAAAAATAAAGTAGGAAAAAAGAAAGCTTGTTTCTACTAAGGAATAAAAAATTAAAAAGGTAATTGTGACATCATGCAATTCAAAAATTATCATACGATATCAATTCAATGTCATACAATATTTTTCAGAAATGTGAGATGTTAATTCTGCAATTCTCAGAATTGTGAGAAAAAAAGTCACTATTGTCAGATATAAACTAAAGTTGAAATTACCATTATTTATTTATTTTAAAATCTGAGGTAGAAATAAGCTTCCATCGTTATATGAAGTAGTTCACATTAAAAATTAAATGTTAAAAATGAAAAGAAAAATGCTTTATATATTAAGATTTATTTTTTTATGCTAGTCAATGAATATTATTTGTTAGTTTTAGTTTTTTTTAACTGTGATAGTCTAAACAAAGAATGAAATAAACTTTGTATTGTGAAAATTATTTATATCAAATTACACAATTACTGACTATAATTATTATGATTAATTAATTAATAAAATGGCATTAGGACAAGTTGAACATTTTTCCTAGTATAACTAAACTATTTAAATAAAACAGTGAGAGTGTGAAAGGGAGTTTTTATATTAAGGTCCACAAGCCAAAACAGCCCATAATTGATGAAATACACATTTCAAATTATGCCAAATTTGCCTTTACTTTACCTTCCAGGCTCCAGGCCATTGAGCGCCACAATCTTCCCATCCTGTGTGCTGATTTTGAAAAGACTCTTTGTTTGTGATCTCTGACTGAAAGACAGAACATCATTCTCATCTCTGTCTGTGGCATAGATCTTCCCTATAATCCCGCCAGGAAACACATCTGCTGCCATGACTATGTTGATTTCCAGTGGGAAGGCCACAGGTTTGAAAAGGCTGTCTCCGATGGCACGCACAAACACAAAGGATGTGGAGGACAGACGAGGCTTCCCTGAGTCACGCGCCTTGTTGACAAGAACAAGATCACAGTACAATTATAACATTTTAAAGCTTCTTCAAACTAAAGAAACGAATTCAATCCCTTAGAAATGTCAGAGAAGCTACATGGGCATTTCTTGCCTTGCTCTGCATTGTCTAAGAACCTTTCCTCTATTCATTTAACTATTTAATTATTTCATAAATTAATTCATTTTATTTTCTAATTATTATTATATATAGATTTTATTGTTTTATCCTTGTCCTAAACCTAGATTTTTGTCATAAAATATGAAAATCCATCATAAAAATATAAATTAGATTTAAAACTAAGAGTTAAATTAAACATTAACAATGTCAGTGAAGTGCATACTTGATATGACATAAGGGACCTGTTATATGTGGAAAAAAAGAGAAATCAAGGTAAATTTAACTTGTGAACAGTATATTGTTATTTATGTTCACTATAATTTGGTCAAATAATTTAAAAGTACAAAAAAATTCATTATATTATAATTCATTTAATGTACTTGTTATGAAATTAGCTTTAGAAAAGTGAAAGAGTCAAACATTTCATTTTAGAAAAACGTGTTTACAGAGGCCAGAAGTGTCCATAGTTGAAGGAACACCTGCAAATGAATTCAGTCATTCTGAATAAATTTTTTACTCTTTCAACTGTTTTCTGGAGTTGCACTAACCTGTATCTCAAGCGTATACTCTCGTGTTGCATCAGGGCCAAATACTCGGCTTGTCCGTAATTCTCCATTCTGGTCCAAACTGAAGGCATTGCCCTCATTTCCAGATACAATGCGAAACTCAAAAGGTGCACCATTTCTAGAGGAGTCCTTATCAGAAACTGATAGTGTGAGGATTGTAGTTCCTGCAGGCTTGTTCAGCTTGAAAAAACAGAAGAAAAAAAAATTGACGTTAATTTTGAAATTCAAAAAAGGTCTAAATAACAAGATCTCAGGCACACCCTTTAGAGTAAGTCTACACTTTATCATCTGCCATGGGTAGATCATAAGTCACAGCACACCTCTCCTCTTCAAGCAGTACAATTCATTTTCCATATGAATATATATATACAAGTTAAAAAAAAAAAAAAAAAAAAAAAAAAAAACAGCAAATCAGTATATTAGAATGATTTCTGAAGGATCATGTGACACTGAAGACCAGAGTAATGATGCTGAAAATTCAGCTTTGCAATCACATTAATAAATTATAAATTATAATAAATGTATAATATAAATGTAATAATTTTTCACATTATTAGTGCTTTATTTAATGATTTTTCTCTATTATAGATAAAATAAATACATCCTTGACCATAAGAGGCTTCTTTGAAAATCATTAAAAAAAAATCTTACCAACCCTGAACTTTTAAACAGTAATGCATATTTTTCTAAATCATTTAAATATTTTTTTTTTTTAAATGTAACACTTTGAACATTTCAAGTTCCGAATCGATGCAGTTTGAACTGGACAGAAAATGTAAACTCATTCACCAAAAAAAAAAATTACAAACTTACAAATTCTAAGACTAACACCACTAAACTAATCTGACACATTCTTAATGTTAAAAAGTATATATATATATATATATATATATATATATATATATATATATATATATATATATATATATCATCCAGTTATCCATCTCCTCTAGTACAGAGTTCGCTAAAATCCATAACTCTTGTTGCATATTTGTATGGTACGATGTCTATTGTTGCAAACAAAAAGTAACAACTTTGCTCCCACCTGAATAACAGCTGAAGCATTTGCGGGAGAGAAGATTGGCGGGTTGTCGTTCACATCAGCAATCTCGATATTGACATTCACAGTGCTTGACTTGGCAGGTGACCCACTGTCAAACGCTTGCACAGACAATACGTAGCTGGAGACCTTAAGCAACCGAGACAGGAGGATAAATGTCAGGCAAAAACAGTTCAGAACGACTCAACTCTAGACAAATGTCTTTTTATTTTCTTTTTTTTTTTAAGAACAGGACTGTTTGCAAACCCACAGTCAATCAAAAGCCTCAATTTCAGCCCTACATTGCCTAATTAAAGACTTTATGCCTGATATAAAGATAATTGGCCAAAATCATGCAATGTCTCAGGAGAGTGTCTCAAAGAGCCACAGCGCAGGGATGTCAAGATTCATTAGCCAAAGTAACCGAGCTCATTCCAAGGACTTACCGTCTCTCTGTCCAGTGCCTTGTTAACTTTCAGAAGCCCGGTGACAGGGTCGATCCAAAACTGATTTCCTCGGTCCCCTTTCAGAATGGAATAAGTGATTTGCCCATTGATCTGACTGTCCAGGTCTTCTGCGAACAGCTGCACATAACAAACAAAGATAACAAATCTATAAATTGTAGCACATTTGAGAGTAAAGAGGCTAAAATTCCCTGAATTTATACGGATCATGTAGCAAATTACACCCTCCTATGGTAAATTATATTACAGCCCAAGTACAAAGTGCAAATTAATATCTAATGCAAGTTCATTAAGGGGATTTATGCGAGCAATAAGCTTAATTATGTGCTAGCTGTGAAATTGAAATTATGTCTGCAGCTAATTAAATGCCAATGAGGTGGCTCGGCTAATGAGAGAACTTCACCCTCGTGACCGTCTCTCCGATGGCTATGTCCTCGCTGATCAGAACATTGTAGATGTCCCTCGCTGAATGAAGGCGAGTTGTCATTGATGTCCAGAAGCTCTATGGTCACTATCGTTGTAGCTCTCAAGGGAGGAATTCCACCATCAAAGGCCTCGACATTCAAGAAAAAATCTTTGCAGAGCTCATAGTCAAGATCATCTGCCACAGAAATGATGCCTGAAATCATACAAGATATGAGTCAGAGTAAAGCCAATTCATTTATGTGAATATGACAGACAACACACTTACATAGATTACATATATATAATACAAGGCTTCTTTGGGATGCATTAAAAACCTGAATATGTAGTTCATGCACAATAGCAAAAAGAAAGTAATTCACAGCTGTGTCTTCAAGAGCTTAATTCTTCAAAAAGTAAAGTTTTTGTCAAAACTGAATGCATGCAAGTGATACATGCTGCTTTATCTCAGGGTTTCCACTGACTGCCCACATCTTTTTAGGAGACAAAGAGTGCTGTCAGTAACCATTCACATGTTTTCTGCATGTTAAGCACTGTTATTAGAGTTTTGTGGAGCATTCATAACTAATTTTCCCATTCGCTTGCACGTATATTGTGCTGTTTTAATAGACACGATTTATCAAATCACAATGTCTTGTCTACAGTCAATAGAACTTCTTACATTTCTTTCAGTGATTCGTGAAAAAAGGAACGATAAATGAACTGACAAAAAACCTTTGTCTGTATTAGTCACAAGTGAGCTCCCAGGAGAATTCTAACTATTCTAACAAAACATTTTCAGTCCACAAATAACATTTTTATTTGCAGAAAACGTGTCTATCCGCCTTGCCTGTTGATTCATCGATGGAAAACTTTCCCAGCTCATTTCCAGACAAGAATCTATAGTAGATTTCTGCATTCACTCCAATATCTCTACTCCTGGCCATGACACGTAGCACTTTGGTTCTACAGTAACATCTTCAGGCACTGTGACCGCGTAATCTTGCTTTTGAAACACAGGTGGATTGTCGTTCACATCCAGAACAATGATGGTAAGGTCCACCTCAGTGGAGAGCGAGCCATCGCCCCCTGCTCGGTCAGTAGCCTTGAACCTGATCTGATATGAGTCTTGTACCTCTCGGTCCAGAGGCTTCTCCAGGATCACCACACCAGAGGATGGGTCAGTGGAGAACACACTACCAGCAGAGTCAACAAGTGAGTAACAATCTTCCTGTTTAGACCTGGGAGAAGGCATATTATTTTATTAAATTTTTGCTTTAATGTAAAGTCATTTTAAAAAATACATCAAAAATGAACTGATGATGCTTCCAAATTTTATGATGCAAAAAGGAACTTTTTAAAATAATTATTAGGTTTTTTTGTTGTTTTTTTATGAGCTGAAATTTTATAGTTTTTAAAATCACATTGCAGGACTATTTAAAATAAAGTGGTTAATGCAAAATGGTCGGAAAAAAGAGATGGTCATCAGTCACAGGACCCCTTATACACTCATATAAACTTAAACCTAAATGTTACACATGTTGAACATCTACCTTCATCTGGATCATTAGCCCAAAGGCGTGTGACCAAGGCCTTGGGTGCTGCATTCTCATATACAACTCGCCACGAAACCGTGTGAAAGCAAATGATGGTGCATTATCATTAATATCCAGAATGGTCAGAGAAATTTCAGAGCGGCAGAACAGCCCCCCTCCATCTGTAAGCCTGTGCTATCAAACTTATAACTTGCAGTTTCTCTCACGGTCCCAATTAGAGAGGCTGTCTTCAGTTCACCTGGCACAAAATAGAGAGAAAAGTACAAAGCCTTATTAGTAATTAGTAATTACTAAATCACTGCCATCTCTCTAAGATGCTTTAAACTTCTCTGTCAATCTGGAGTAACAGCCAAACTGTGTATTGAATACATCTGAAAACTTAAAAAAAAAAAGTCTTAAAATGAACTAAAGCCTGGAACCCACTACAGTATAAAACTTTTCCAACACATGGATACAGAGAAAAAACGAGTATCATACAATAAATCAGATACTACTTAATACTTGCAGGTCCCTGCTAACAACAAACTTATACTTAAAATTTCTAAACTCAGCTCAAAATATCAAACATGTTTGATATGGCTCAGACATAATGAATCATAGTCTGAAAGTAAAATAAATAATTATATATACACACATATACATATACATAGGTAAAACTGTAAACTATTAAATTTTATGTAGTGTATTCGTTCAAGGCTTAAAAAACAGAAAATTTTAAAGTCTCCAAAGTATAAAACCATATATCAAAAATACCAGTTTTTTGCGTCCATGTAAAATCTTTATTGCCAAAGCCAAACAGAGAATACTGAATTTCTGCATTGGCACCACTGTCCAAGTCTGTTGCTCCAACTGTCAGAATAGCAGTATTAACAGGCACGTCTTCTGGAAATGAGCCCTCATATTGAGCCTAAAAAAATAATGATGAAGATGTATTCAAATTGTGAATTCTTAATGCTTTGCATACCAAAACTTCATTAACATCAGTAGGCAAGCCATTAAAGTTATATGATGCAATCTCAAATTTTCCTTTCATTTTGGAGATCTTGGTGCATGAAGAAGATCTGTAAGTTGCAAAGACTAAAATCTCAGACCAAAAGATATTCTTTATCAAAGTTAAAACTCTGCCATGCTCAGAGCAGACTAAGCTTGTCAGAAGGGACTTTGTAGAAAATACAATAATTTACAGTATTTGAAAAATAAAGCATGTCAACAATAATGTTACTCCAATCACGAAAATATCTTTAAAAAATCATCATATGACCCCTAAGCATGGTAGTTAACTTGGGCTGTGTGATATGACAAATGCAGCCTAACCTGATTGCAGATGGGCTGTTGTCATTGGCATCCATGACAGTGACCTCCACGCCTATGCGGGTTATAAACAGGCCATCGCTGGCTGTGATATTGAGCAGGTATCGATCCTGCTCCTCTCTGTCCAAAGGCCGCTCACGAAGACCTTCCACTCTCCCTGAATGGAGACAGCGCAAATACACCCTTGGGTTCCTCCTGAGTCAAAAAAAGATGGCAATAGAATTAAATAAATGAGCAGGGTAGATTAAAAACTCTGTGATGGCCTGGACAGAACCAAACCATCATTTCCATAAACACATTACAGTGTTTACTGTATACTGTAAGGTATTATTGTTCCTTATGTTGAATAAAACAAACTGCATATACTGTATTTCATAAACTGGACTGAACACATCAAATATATGTGCTAACACACATCAAAATAACTCTAAGCATGGTAATTGAACGAGAACACTTAGGGACACTTTTGGATAGGATATACAGTATCCGAGTTTATTGGAAACATAACTGATCTTAATTATACAATCTGTTCACATCCCCAGATGGGCTTTAACAAAGAATGTGACACACAGCAGATGGCTGTTTACTCATATTTTTCGCACACTTAGTTCATTAAAAAACCCTTTCAATGTGATTATCTTTCCAGGGAGAGCCTCTGTGTGCCACTGAAAGATGCCTACTTTAATACGCACCTGTATATGGAAGCTGACAAGACGATTCTGATCAGAGCTGTCCCATCACGAGTGCTCAGCACGGAAACCACCTCTCCCAGAGGAACACTCTCTCTCACAGCACCTCTGTAAACTCCCTCTCGAGGGTAGGGGGGTTGTCATTAACATCTGTGATTGCAACAGTCACTATGGCTGTGGAGGAAAGTGAGACACCCTCACCTAGATCAGATGCCACACGTTGAAGGTGTAAGATGGACACATCTCATGATCCAGGTCACCGAGAGTGGTGATCCAACCAGTCTTGCTGTCAAATAACAAACATAGCACAGCGGCAGATTTAGATCACTAGCTTTGTCCTGGTCCTGATTTAGGTCGGGCCAAGGTTGTAGTAAACCTGTCCGTTAAGCCCCAATCGGGGTCAAGCGCTCGTACCTGGATAACCCGTGTACCCCTAGGCATGCCTCCATAAACCATGGCCACATAAAGCTTGTTTCGAATAACGGTTTGTTGTCATTCACATCCAGCACCTTGACTTCTACATCCACTACAGACATGGACTCAACCATTGCCTTCTCATGGGCTGCAACTTTGAAACGGTAAATGTTGATGAGTTCATAATCAAGGGGGTTGACAAGCCTTAGAAGCCACTTCTCTCTCAACCAAAAAGTCCCATGCTGGTTACTCTCCCCAGTCTCTCCATTTACCACAGAAAAGATAGCAGTCTGACCAGGACCTAAACACTGATCCCAAGACTGTCCCAACAGGTGTGTCCTCTGGGACCGTGTAAAGAGTACTGAGGTTGGGTGAAGGAGGAACTTCACATCAGGTGGCAAGACATGAATAAATGCAGACACAAGGAATGTTTAGCTGGAATGCCTCCATCAGAAGCTTTGACAAAAAAGGAGAGGACTGTTCCTCTAAATGTGCCATGCTTCCCTTTGTGACCATCCAGCCACTATCAGGCTCAATTTCCAGCACATCCACTAGAGGAAGCCTTGTCTCACTGTACAACGAGTAGCTAACTCTGCATTATCCACCGAAATCTGGGTCCTGAGCCTGGATCTGAGTCACCAGTGATCCCATTGGCAAGTTAGCCTTCATGCTAACTTCTATACTCTTTAGCCCTGAAACGTGGAGCATTATCATTTTCATCAGCAAGTATTACCCTAACAATGCAGAGGATGCTCTTCCCCCACCATCGAGTGCCATTACAGTTAGCACAATTCTCCTGTTTACTGGTCCTCTCTGTCAAGTTCCTGAGCTGTAGTTATCAGGCCATCGGCTCCAATGTAAAACTGAGCTTTCCAAGATCACTGATAAAGGAATACATGATCTGACCAAAAATCCCAGAGTCGTTGTCTGTGGCACGCACCTGAATGACTCTGGTCCCTGCATGCATTCTCGCGGCTTCAGCCAAGTAGAACCTTTGACTGAAGACAGGGCTATAAAGGTTGCCCCCAAGACTCGAATTTCACTGTGCATGTTCGTGAAAGACCCCATCTGATACACACATTGATGTTGTATGCTGGC
>NW_020523878.1:0-22739 GCF_003368295.1 Carassius auratus | reverse complement strand
AACTATGAATTATACAAAATGTATAAAAAGTAAATAAATAAATACGCTACATTAAAAAAGCAGCCAAGACAAATGAGTCTCCTTTTTTATATATATAGATTAAAATTGAAGACAGAAGCAGCTGGTATATGCGGTCACTTAATATTCAAATCCAGTAGATCCACTTCAGATTTATTTCTCAACAGTTTATGTTCACGTGGCTGTTTTCGTTTATATTCGCCAAGCTATTATGTATTTTGAAATAATCTTGTCCGTGATGTGTTCGTTCGTACGACGAAAGGCAGAATCCTGCAGCTCGAGAGATATATGTTATTGTGGCCAGTCGCGCTTTCAAATAGTCTTGCACACTTAAACGGGTCACAAACACCTGTATTTAGCTCTTGTTGTGTTATAAATGTGTGTATTGTGTGCATTTATGGCAATATTTTATTTTTAAAAGCTCTTAAACAAGAATAAATTTGTTAGTTTTGAACTTGTGGCACTGTGCGCGCTGATCGGAGCGGTAATTTCAGATAGACAGGCACAAATATTTAATTTTCACACAAACAGTTCAAAAACATCTTAATTTAGCTCTTGGTGTGTTCTAATTTGTGAATTGTGTGATATCGCTGCAATACTTTATTCTTAATAGCTATGAAACAAGAATAAACTCGTTTTTTCTGAGCTCGTCATTCCCACGCTCCTGCTCAGAGCGGTGATTAATCTCTCCTGTTTTCTCACGTATCACTGACCACACATCAATTATTAATGAGCCCTGACCCGGTAATAATCATATATGTTGGTTTAGCTTGTCAGTGTGAATTAAATCTAAGTATTTATTTGTATTTTAACCGATTTAAAAGAGAAACTAAAACTCCGGTAATTGCACCTGTAGGGGCGCAATTTCTCTCAGACAATGGAAGTCTAAGCACATACACTCAAACAGAGGGACAGAAGTGAGATGAGATGTCTGACAGTTTTTTAATTTTCTGTTACCCATACAGTGTTGTAAAGTCGTGAAACTATCCATATTTACTCAGAATGACTTTTTGTCTGTATGAAAAAAGGTTTTGAAGTGTTTGGAATTAAAAAATGCAGGAAAATTAATAATTCCATTTTTAATGTCATTTAAAACAAATCACAGAGACAAAACCGTTCAAGCTATCCAAAATCTATTGGCAATTTAAGTTGTTTAAAATGTTTTGGCATCATGTAGACAAAATTTGGTGTGTATAGTGTTACTCTCCTCTGAGCAGTATGCATTAATTCACAGCTAAATGTAAAAAAAAATCCACATTCAAATCAAAATAGCTGACTTCCTGTTGATCGTAGCTGATGACTGTGAATTAGAAAGTTGTCCGTCTTGATGAGAACAATTTTTGTACCGAGTTTGGTGTCTGTAGCTAAAACTAACCCCCCCACTTTTGACAAAAGGTGGCGCTATAGAGTGCCTCTTCCACGCCCTCTTATGAACTTTTGCCAGTGTCTAGTTATCATAAATACTGATATGTGTTCTGAGTTTGATGAAATTCTAAGCATGTTATATGCCTCAAAATCACCTGAGAAGTATTCCAGTTTAACATGTTGCCACGGCAACAATATTTTTAGATATCAATATCCCCCCAGCAGATTTATATAGGCTGTGTTTTAACATTATTCTGATGAAGTTTGAAGCAAATTGAGTAATAATAAGATGCTGAATTCAAAGCATTTTGAAAATGACACACTTCCTGCTGCCAGTTGGTGGCGCTATAACTTTGACTCCTAATAGTCACATATATGCGATCGACATCATACAAAGAATAATCTGATGAAGTTTGATTAAAATCAGGAAATATATGTGGATGGTATTAGACACTTCCTGTTTCTCATTTCTCGCCATAATTTCAACACCTCGCCACGAGCAAACCGTTAGAGATATCAAAAATCCCCTGGCAATTTTTCATCCCCCAATGTCTTGAGATCATGTTGACCGAATTTGGTGGCAATCTGCAAAAAAACCTATGACAAGTATTTCAAATTCCAGAGCATGCGCTTTTTACATAACTCTAAATAGCTGACTTCCTGTTGGGCGGAGCCCATGACATGCAAAACGAAAGTTGTTCGGCACGATGAGATCTATATGTGTACTGAGTTTCATATGCATATGTGTGAGTATGTGTGAGCTATACATCAACATTTCTGACTGTGATCCAGGGGGCGCCGTAGAGCCCTTGTGCCACGCCCGGGTCCCAGCCTCTGCAGGCTCCTAAAGGCCACAGATTCCAAAGTGTGCGCAAATTTTCAAGAGTTTTTGAGTATGTTAAGGACCCCAAAAGCCCCCACAACTTTGACGAAAAATATGAATACTAAACCCTAAATAACCAACTTCCTGTTGGGCGGAGCCTATGACATGCAGTACGAAAGTTGTTTGGTTTGATGAGATCTACATGTGTACCGTGTTTCGTGTGTCTACGTGCAAGTATGCATGATATATGGCCCTCAGTATTCCAGGGGGCGCTGTAGAGCCCCTGTGCCACGCCCGTATATCTGTCTCTGCCCAGCCCTAATGGCCGCAGGTTCCAAGGTGTGTGCCAATTTTCAAGAGTTTTCGAGCATGTTAAGGACCCCAAAAGCCCCCGTAACGTTGGAAAAAAATAATAATAATAATAAAATATAGCTGCAAGCAGCGATGGCGGGCTCAAGCCACCAATGCCATCACCACCCCGGTGGCATCAGGTAAACTGTGCCCAGCGGGCACATGCATTCACAATATCCCTCTGGCAGTGAGGTTTTAAAGGATAGAGGGGAGCGTAGAGGGGAGCGTGCATTTGCAGTGGCTGGGCCACGACTCTGGAATACCCTGCCTTTAGAGATCAGACTGGCCCCTTCCTTGTCTATTTTTAAATCTTTGCTAAAAACTTTTTTATTTTCCTTAGTGTACTGACTACTGTGTTATGCTACATTTTGAAATGGGTGGTTTTAAATTTTTTGTCTGGTCTATTTTTATGTATGTGTAATATTCTTGCTCTTATGTTAAAGCACTTTGGTCAGCCAGGAGGCTGTTGTAAATGCGCTATACAAATAAATTGAACTTGAACTTGAACTTGAACTTGAACTTGATATGGCAGTTAAAGGGTTAATCCGAATCATCTAGACTTTAAAATCACATTCACAGAACAATATATATATATATATATATATAACTTTAGTAACACTTTACAATAAGATTTCATTTATAAACATTATGTTAACATGAACAATATTTATATAGCATTCATTCATGTCAGTTAATATTCCAAACTTAAACATTAAAACATTGTTTTATTGTGATTTTTTTCCAAGCACATTTTACCAATTCCAAACCATATCAATCTTAATAACTACCATTATTTTTATTTAATCATTTATGAGTGCTATACAATAGTCCAGGAAAGCTGGAAGAGAAAAACAGGTCAAGAAGAACTGACAAAAGAATTGCAAAAGAATTAGGAATTAATGTGAAGATTAATTTTTAGTCAATTCTGCAAGACAGACTTTCAGGAAAGGAGGTGGAATAAAAATGAGCTCCTAAATCTTAATCCCAGATTCTGGAAGATATATTCCTCAAACCATCGGACAAGAGAAGGTGGTGCTGGTCCTTCACGAGTCACTCTAATCTGTTCATTAAGCCTATATATAAAGTCTTAATATATAGTATTTCACAATACTTCATGGTATTCTAATTAAATAATTTTTTGGAATCTTAGATCTCTCAGAACCTGACACATTGTAATTCTGAGACTCCAGGAAAGTGGCAGTTCTGTAAAATGTTGGCACTGGAGACTAAATGCTCACTGATAGTTTCACACCTAATTCACTTAAAACACACACAAACACAGTGACAGAGGGACAGAGTGACATCAGATGTATGTTTTTTAATTTTCTGTCATCCATATAATGTTGTATAGTCATGAAACTATGCATATTTCCTCAGAATGACTTGTCTTCTATGTGTACATTTTTTTGAAGTGTTTAGAAGCTGCACTTTTTTTTACTGGTTCCTTTTTTACTATTATTTCAAAAAATCACCACGACAAAACCATTCAAGCTATCCAAAATTCATTCACACCTGTTCTGTAAGATTAATTCTTTAAACAGTGGTAAAAGAGGATGTGGTGCTGAACCTTCAAGAGTCACTTAAAACGTATCTGTCCATAAAGCCTATTAAAAATTATTCTTAATATACAGTTCACAATACTTCAGCTTGTTATTCTAATTAAGTGAGGGTCATTTTATCAGTAAAATTCCTAAAATACATATTATTTTATTTGAAAGATTTCTATAAACTATTTAAATCATACTCGTTTCTCCAATAATTATTTAAAAGTAACCCTATAGCTCCCTCTGGTGGCCATTATAGGTACTAAGAATTGCAAGCTTGATTTATAAGTTATGATAGTTTTAATTTTATGCTGGCTCTTGAAAATGATAAAGCTATGAAACTTACTGTGCTTCCTTCAAATGAGGACTTCTACTTATATAAAAAATTATGAAGAGTTAGAATGAAAAATTTTAAAGATATAGTAAAATAACTATTGTATTTTTTATGTTACTTTAATAAATCTCTATGGCAACACCATTTAAGCTATCCTAAACCCATTCACAATTTAACATCTCAGTATATTGGCATCATGTTGAAAAAGGAGTATGGAGTAGTATGAGGAGGAGTATGAATTCATTTACAGGCTGATTTTATCATAAATCCACAATAAAATTTCTGAGTTCTGTATCAATCTGTGTTGTTGTTTGTTTATTTTTATCTTTTATTTTTCATAGGAAGATAACTGACCCTTTACTCTCCTTTTTAATAAATGTGCTTATAAACCAAGGACAAGCTATTTATAGCTGTATTTATAAACTGCTTACTACTGACTATTAATATTGGGACAAGGCTTTATAAAGCATGAACTGACTATTTACTAATGAGTGCAGTTATTATAAAGTGTTATCAATGAATTTGCTAATGTTAACAAATTAGACATTATTTTACAGTGTTATCAAATCCTTAAATGACTCATAAGCATTTGTGAAAGTTCTGCTTGCATTACAGCTTAGTATTGATCTGTGAGCTGAACAGATTTACTGTTACATCTATGAGATTATGTAAATTCAAATAAATATAATGTCACAGGATGTCATAGGTCAGTATCAAATGAGTTTGAAATTATTATTTGCAGCACAAATAAGTTTTTTTTAGGATTTTTAAAAATCCCTAAAACTGACAGAAAAAGGTTAAGGCCTAAGCTATTTCTATGTGAGTGGCTAAATTTATTTTTGTTTTCATAATTGTAATACACAAACTATGAAATTATACAAAATGTATAAAAAGGTAAATAAATAAATACGCACACATTAAAAAAGCAGCCAAGTCGAATGAGTTTCCTTTTTTATATAGATTAAAATTGAAGACAGAAGCAAGTGGTAAATGTGGTCACTTTAATATTCAAATCCAGTAGATCCAGTTCATGTTCACGTGGCTGTTTTCGTTTATATTCGCCAAGCTATTATGTATTTTGAAATAATCTTGTCCGTTATGTGTTCGTTCGTACGACGAAAGACAGAAACCTGCAGCTCGAGAGATTATTCTGCCAGTCGCGCTTTCAAATAGTCTTGCACACTTAAACAGGTCACAAACACCTGCATTTAGCTCTTGTAGTGTTACAATGGGTTTATTGTGTGCATTTGTGGTAATATTTTATTTAAAAAAGCTCTTAAACAAGAATAAATTCGTTTGTTTTGAGCTCGACACTGTACGCGCTGATCGGAGGCGTGATTTCAGATAGGCAGCCACAAATATTTCATTTTCACACAAACAGTTCAAAAACATCTGAATTTAGCTCTTGGTGTGTTCTAATTGGTTGATTGTGTGATATCGCTGTAATAATTTATTTTTAAAAGCTTTAAAACAGGGATAAATTCGTTTTCTCTGAGCTCTTTACTCCAGACGCTCGTGGTCACAGCGGTGATTCATCTCTCCTATTTCTCACGTATCTCTGGCCAGAAATAATTTATCCATGAGCCCTGAACCGGTAATAATCAGATATGTTGGTTTAGCTTGTCAGTGTGAATTAAATCTAAGTATTTATTTGTATTTTTAACCGATTTAAAAGTGAAAGTAAAAGTTCGGGAATTGAACCTGTAGGGGCGCAATTTCTCTCAGACAATGGAAGTCTGAAGCACATATACTAAAACAGAGGGACAGAGTGAGATGAGATGTCTGACAGTTTTTTTAATTTTCTGTTATCCATACAGTGTTGTAAAGTCGTTAAACTATGCATATTTCCTCAGAATGACTTTTTCATCTGTATGAAAAAATTCTTTGACGTGTTTGGAAGCTGCAATTTAAAAATACAATAATGATTCCCTTTGTAAGGTCATTTAAAAAAATCACCACGGCAAAACCATTCAAGCTATCCAAAATCCATTCACAATTTAAGTTCCTATCAGAAATACTGATGTGTGTTCAGAGTTTTGTGAAATTCTAAGTATGTTATTTGCCTCAAAATCACCTGAGAAGTATTCCAGTTTGACATGTTGCCACGCCAACAATTTTTTAGATATCAATATCCCCCTTGCAGATTTATATCGGCTGTGTTTTAACATTATTCTGATGAAGTTTGAAGCAAATCGAGTAATAATAAGATGCTGAATTCAAATCATTTTGAAAATGACACACTTCCTTCTGCCAGTTGGTGGCGCTATAACTTTGACTCCTAATAGTCACATATATGCGATCGACATCATACAACGAATAATCTGATGAAGTTTGATTAAAATCAGGAAATGTATGTGGACGGTATTAGACACTTCCTGTTTCTCATTTCTCGCCATAATTTCAACGCCTCGCCACGAGCAAACCGTTCGAGATATCAAAAATCCCCTGGCAATTTTTCATCCCCAGTGTCTTGAGATCATGTTGACCAAGTTTGGCGGCAATCGAGAAAAAAACCTATGACAAGTATTTCAAATTCCAGAGCATGCGCTTTTTACATAACTCTAAATAGCTGACTTCCTGTTGGGTGGAGCCTATGACATGCAATACGAAAGTTGTTCGGCACGATGAGATCTATATGTGTACTGAGTTTCATATGAATATGTGCAAGTATGTGTGAGCTATACATCAACATTTCTGACTGTGTTCCAGGGGGCGCCGTAGAGCCCCTGTGCCACGCCCGGGTCCCAGCCTCTGCAGGCTCCTAAAGGCCACAGATTCCAAAGTGTGCGCAAATTTTCAAGAGTTTTTGAGTATGTTAAGGACCCCAAAAGCCCCCACAACTTTGACGAAAAATTTGAATACTAAACCCTAAATAGCCAACTTCCTGTTGGGCGGAGCCTATGATATGCAATACAAAAGTTGTTTGGATTGATGAGATTTATATGTGTACCGAGTTTCATTCGTCTACGAGCAAGAATGTATGATATATGGCCCTCCATATTCCAGGGGGCGCTGTAGAGCCCCTGTGCCACGCCCGTGTATCAGTCTCTGCCCGGCCCTAATGGCCGCAGGTTCCAATCTGTGTGCCAATTTTCAAGACTTTTTAAGCACGTTAAGGGCCCCAAAAGCCCCCGAGACGTTGGAAAAAAATAATAATAATAATAATAATAATAATAATAATAATAATAATAATAATAAAAAATAATCCTAAGGAAAACAATAGGCCTCTCGCCCTTTGGGCTTGAGCCCTAAAAATAATCCTAAGGAAAACAATAGGGCTCTCGCCCTCCAGGCTTGAGCCCTAAATATAGCTGCAAGCAGCGATGTCGGGCTCAAGCCATCAGTGCAACGCCACCCTGGTGGCATCGGGAAAACTGTGCCCAGCGGGCATAAGCATTTACAGTAACCCTCTGACAATCAAGTTTTAAGGGATGTGGCAGTTAAAGGGTTAATCCGACCAATCTAGACTTTGAAATCACATACACAGAACAATATATATAACTTTAGTAACACTTTATTTTAAAATGTATAAAAAATGTATAAGGTGTGCATTGTAGCTGACACCTATATGAACACATTACAATTGTTTTGTGACTACAAGTCTTTCTTCTCAAATGCTATTGAGTGGTCGCGAACGCGGATGGGAGAATGGCGCATATTTGTTTTGTTTTTTTTGAGCAACTGGTGCCCCCTCTGGGAGTTGGTGCTCTACGAAGACTGCATACTCTGCATATAGGGAGCGGCGGTACTATCTGGAAGATATATTCCTCAAACCATCGTACAAGTGAAGGTGATGCTAGTCCTTCAAGAATCGCTCAAAACCTTTTCAAGTGTACAGTTTCCTTTTATTGCATCTTGAAATAAATATTTCTGAATTCTGAATCAAACTGGGTTGTGTTTATTGATTTATTTTATAAGACAACTGAAACTTTAATCTCCTTTGTAATATAAGGGCTTTTAAACCAAGAACAATGTAATTAGAGATGTATTCCTGCTTAATAATGACTATTATTAAGGGAAAAGGCTTTATAATCATGAACTATTTACTAATGCTTAGCTAATGAGTGCAGTTATTATAAAGTGTTACCAATGCATTTACTAATGTTAACAAATTAGACATTATTATACAGTGTTACCAAACCCTTTAATAATTTATTAGTGTTTTGTAATGATTTTAATGACCTATAAGCATTTGTGAAATAGTTTTGCTTGCATTGCAGCTTTATCTGTCAGTTGAAGAGTTTTACTGTTACATCCATGAGATTAATAAATGTCATGTCACGTCACAGGTTGTCATAGGTCAGTATCAAATGAGTTTGAAATTATAATTTGCAGCACAAATAAGGCTTCTTAGGATGTTTTTAAATCCCAAAAACTGTCAGAAAAGGATAAGGCCTAAGAGATTTCTTAACCTGTAATGAAAGGAAAAAAACACCACCATTAGCAACAACAAAAACAATAACAATTTAAAATATAGATTTTTTTTCCTGATTATTAAAGGAATGATTAGGTCTCTCTCTCTCTCTCTCTCTCTCTCTCTCTCTCTCTCTCTCTGCCAGACAGCCCCTCCCTACAATCCACACACACTGTCAGTCACCAAAGATTCACAGTCACCAACCCCCTCACACTCACACTCCCCCTCCCTCTCCCCCTCCCTTTCCTCACACAGACGGAGTGGCCAGAGTGAGATCATGTCAGTTGAGAAGTCTGACAGTTTTTTCTTTTCTTTTATCCATACAGTGTTGTAAAGTCATGAAACTATGCATATTTCCTCATAATGATTTGATCTCTGTATGAAAACATGCCTTGAAGTGTTTGGAAGCTGCAATTTAGACATACAATACAATTAATGTTTCCCTTCTTACTGTCATTTCAAAAAATCACCACGTCAAAACCGTTCAAGCTAACCAAAATCCGTTCGCAATTTAAGTTCCTCGATGTTGTTTCTTCATGTAGTCAAAGTTTGGTGTGTATAGTGTACTTCCCATGTGAGGAGTATGCATTAATTCACAACTGTAAAATCTCAAAAATACACATTCAAATCAAAATAGCTGACTTCCTGTTGATCGTAGCTTATGACTGTGAATTAGAAAGTTGTCCGTCTTGATAAGAACAATTTAAGTACCGAGTTTGGTGTCTGTAGCTAAAACTAAATAAAATGCATTATTATTATTATTAGCTGTACACTTGCTAAACATTTTTAAATATAAACTTATGCAATTGTGTGTGTATATATATATATATATATATATATATATATATATATAAATTCAAGTGTACAGTTTTCTTTTATTGCATCTTGAAATAAATATTTATGAGTTCTGTGTTTGTTTATTTTATTTATTTTATTTTTTATTTTACATTTTTTTTAGGGAGATTACAGCCTTTAATCTCCTCAAAATAAATGTGCATATAAACCATGAACAATTTAATTATAGCTGTATTTATAAAATGCTTACTAAAATATTAATTTTGGGAGAAGGCTATATAAAGCATGAACTGACTATTTACTAATGCTTAGCTAAGAATTGCAGCTATTATGAAGTGTTACCAATGCATTTACTAATGTTAACAATTGAGACATTATTTTAAAGTGTTACCAAATCCTTAAATAATTTAAAAGTGTTTTGTTATGATTTCATTAACCTATAAGCATTTGTGAAATAGTTCTGCTTGCATTAAAGCTTAGTCTTCATCTGTGAGCTGAACAGTTTTACTGTTACATCCTTGAGATTATGTAAATTCAAATAAATGTCATGTCACAGGGTGACAGAGGTCAGTATCAAATGAGTTTGAAATTATTATTTGCAGCACAAATAAGGTTTTTTAGGATTTTTTTTAATCCCTGAAACTGTCAGAAAAGGATAAGGCCTAAGATATTTCTTAAGATGTAATGATAACAGCACAATTAGCAACAACAACAAAAAAATAACTATTTAAAATACAGTTTTTTTCTGGTGATTAAAGAGATGTTTAAGTCTCTCTCTCTCTCTCTCTCTCTCTCTCTCTGTCTGTCTGCCACTCAGCTCACACCCCTCCCCCACTCACACTCACACACACACACACAGAGTCAGCACACAGAGTGACAGAGTGAGATCAGATGTCTGACAGTTTTTTAATTTTCTTTTAATCATACAGTGCTGTAAAGTCATGAAACTATGCATATTTCCTCAGAATCACTGGTTTTCTAAATTAAAAATGTTTTTTAAAGGTTTGGAAGCTGCAATTTAAAAATACAAGACGATTAATGTTTCACTTTTTACTGTCATTTCAAAAAATCACCACGACAAAACCGTTCAAGCTAACCAAAATCTGTTCGCAATTTAAGTTCCTCGATGTTTTTTCTTCATGTAGACAACGTTTGGTGTGTATAGTGTACTTCCCCTGTGAGGAGTATTCATTAATTCACAACTGTAAAATCTCAAAAATACACATTCAAATCAAAATAGCCGACTTCCTGTTGATCGTAGCTGATGACTGTGAATTAGAAAGTTGTCCGTCTTGAAAAGAACAATTTATGTACCAAGTTTGGTGTCTGTAGCTAAAACTAACCCCCCCACTTTTGACAAAAGGTGGCGCTATAGAGTGCCTCCTTCACGCCCTTTTAAAAGCTTTTGCCATTGTCTAGCTATCACTAATACTGATATGTGTTTTGAGTTTCATGTAAATCTGAGCTTGTTGTCTGCCTCAAACTCACCATAACAGAACATTCAAGTTTGACACGTTGCCATGGCAACACTATATCAGATATCAATATCCCCACAACAGATTTACATCGGCCGTGTTTTGTCATTATTCTGATGAAGTTTTAAGTAAATCGAGTAAAAATAAGATGCTGAATTCAAAGCATTTGGAAAATGACACACTTCCTGCTGCCAGTTGGTGGCGCTATAACGTTGACTCTTAATAGCCACATATATACAATCGGTATCATACAACGAACAAACCCATGAAGTTTGATCAAATTCAGGAAATGTATGTGGATGTTATTAGACATTTCCTGTTTCTCATTTCTCGCCATAAGTTCCATGCCTCGCCACGGGCAAACCGTTCGAGATATCAAAAATCCCCTCGCAATTTTTCATCCTCAATGTCTTGAGATCATGTTCACCGAGTTTCGTGGCGAACGGGTTGAAAACCTCAGAGGAGTATTTCAAATTCCAGAGCATGCTTTTTTTAAACAGCCCTGAATAGCTGACTTCCTGTTGGGCGGAGCCTATGACATAAAGTGTGAAAGTTGTTCGGCTCAATGAGATCTATAAGTGTACCGAGTTTGATATAAATACATGCAAGTGTGTGTGAGCTATGGTTCAAGAATTCTGACTGTCTTCCAGGGGGCGCTGTAGAGCCCCTGTGCCACGCCCGGGTCCCAGCCTCTGCGGCGTCCTGATGGCCGCAGATTCCAATGTGTGTGCCAATTTTCAAGAGTTTTTGAGCATGTTAAGGCCCCCAAAACACCCCGGAAGGTTTAATAAAAAATAAAAATAATAATAAATATAGCTGCAAGCAGCGATGTCGGGCTCAAGCCATCAGTGCAACGCCACCCTGGTGGCATCGGGAAAACTGTGCCCAGCGGGCATAAGCATTTACAGTAACCCTCTGACAATCAAGTTTTAAGGGATGTGGCAGTTAAAGGGTTAATCCGACCAATCTAGACTTTGAAATCACATACACAGAACAATATATATAACTTTAGTAACACTTTATTTTAAAATGTATAAAAAATGTATAAGGTGTGCATTGTAGCTGACACCTATATGAACACATTACAATTGTTTTGTGACTACAAGTCTTTCTTCTCAAATGCTATTGAGTGGTCGCGAACGCGGATGGGAGAATGGCGCATATTTGTTTTGTTTTTTTTGAGCAACTGGTGCCCCCTCTGGGAGTTGGTGCTCTACGAAGACTGCATACTCTGCATATAGGGAGCGGCGGTACTATCTGGAAGATATATTCCTCAAACCATCGTACAAGTGAAGGTGATGCTAGTCCTTCAAGAATCGCTCAAAACCTTTTCAAGTGTACAGTTTCCTTTTATTGCATCTTGAAATAAATATTTCTGAATTCTGAATCAAACTGGGTTGTGTTTATTGATTTATTTTATAAGACAACTGAAACTTTAATCTCCTTTGTAATATATGTGCTTTTAAACCAAGAACAATGTAATTAGAGATGTATTCCTGCTTAATAATGACTATTATTAAGGGAAAAGGCTTTATAATCATGAACTATTTACTAATGCTTAGCTAATGAGTGCAGTTATTATAAAGTGTTACCAATGCATTTACTAATGTTAACAAATTAGACATTATTATACAGTGTTACCAAACCCTTTAATAATTTATTAGTGTTTTGTAATGATTTTAATGACCTATAAGCATTTGTGAAATAGTTTTGCTTGCATTGCAGCTTAATCTGTCAGTTGAAGAGTTTTACTGTTACATCCATGAGATTAATAAATGTCATGTCACGTCACAGGTTGTCATAGGTCAGTATCAAATGAGTTTGAAATTATAATTTGCAGCACAAATAAGGCTTCTTAGGATGTTTTTAAATCCCAAAAACTGTCAGAAAAGGATAAGGCCTAAGAGATTTCTTAACCTGTAATGAAAGGAAAAAAACACCACCATTAGCAACAACAAAAACAATAACAATTTAAAATATAGATTTTTTTTCCTGATTATTAAAGGAATGATTAGGTCTCTCTCTCTCTCTCTCTCTCTCTCTCTCTGCCAGACAGCCCCTCCCTACAATCCACACACACTGTCAGTCACCAAAGATTCACAGTCACCAACCCCCTCACACTCACACTCCCCCTCCCTCTCCCCCTCCCTTTCCTCACACAGACGGAGTGGCCAGAGTGAGATCATGTCAGTTGAGAAGTCTGACAGTTTTTTTCTTTTCTTTTATCCATACAGTGTTGTAAAGTCATGAAACTATGCATATTTCCTCATAATGATTTGATCTCTGTATGAAAACATGCCTTGAAGTGTTTGGAAGCTGCAATTTAGACATACAATACAATTAATGTTTCCCCTTCTTACTGTCATTTCAAAAAATCACCACGTCAAAACCGTTCAAGCTAACCAAAATCCGTTCGCAATTTAAGTTCCTCGATGTTGTTTCTTCATGTAGTCAAAGTTTGGTGTGTATAGTGTACTTCCCATGTGAGGAGTACGCATTAATTCACAACTGTAAAATCTCAAAAATACACATTCAAATCAAAATAGCTGACTTCCTGTTGATCGTAGCTTATGACTGTGAATTAGAAAGTTGTCCGTCTTGATAAGAACAATTTAAGTACCGAGTTTGGTGTCTGTAGCTAAAACTAAATAAAATGCATTATTATTATTATTAGCTGTACACTTGCTAAACATTTTTAAATATAAACTTATGCAATTGTGTGTGTGTATATATATATATATATATATATATATATATATATATATATATATATATATATATATAAATTCAAGTGTACAGTTTTCTTTTATTGCATCTTGAAATAAATATTTATGAGTTCTGTGTTTGTTTATTTTATTTATTTTATTTTTTATTTTACATTTTTTTAGGGAGATTACAGCCTTTAATCTCCTCAAAATAAATGTGCATATAAACCATGAACAATTTAATTATAGCTGTATTTATAAAATGCTTACTAAAATATTAATTTTGGGAGAAGGCTATATAAAGCATGAACTGACTATTTACTAATGCTTAGCTAAGAATTGCAGCTATTATGAAGTGTTACCAATGCATTTACTAATGTTAACAATTGAGACATTATTTTAAAGTGTTACCAAATCCTTAAATAATTTAAAAGTGTTTTGTTATGATTTCATTAACCTATAAGCATTTGTGAAATAGTTCTGCTTGCATTAAAGCTTAGTCTTCATCTGTGAGCTGAACAGTTTTACTTTTACATCCTTGAGATTATGTAATTCAAATAAATGTCATGTCACAGGGTGACAGAGGTCAGTATCAAATGAGTTTGAAATTATTATTTGCAGCACAAATAAGGTTTTTTAGGATTTTTTTTAAATCCCTGAAACTGTCAGAAAAGGATAAGGCCTAAGATATTTCTTAAGATGTAATGATAACAGCACAATTAGCAACAACAACAAAAAAATAACTATTTAAAATACAGTTTTTTTTTCTGGTGATTAAAGAGATGTTTAAGTCTCTCTCTCTCTCTCTCTCTCTCTCTCTCTCTCTCTCTCTCTGTCTGTCTGCCACTCAGCTCACACCCCTCCCCACTCACACTCACACACACACACAGAGTCAGCACACAGAGTGACAGAGTGAGATCAGATGTCTGACAGTTTTTTTAATTTTCTTTTAATCATACAGTGCTGTAAAGTCATGAAACTATGCATATTTCCTCAGAATCACTGGTTTTCTAAATTAAAAATGTTTTTTAAAGGTTTGGAAGCTGCAATTTAAAAATACAAGACGATTAATGTTTCACTTTTTACTGTCATTTTCAAAAAATCACCACGACAAACCGTTCAAGCTAACCAAAATCTGTTCGCAATTTAAGTTCCTCGATGTTTTTTCTTCATGTAGACAACGTTTGGTGTGTATAGTGTACTTCCCCTGTGAGGAGTATTCATTAATTCACAACTGTAAAATCTCAAAAATACACATTCAAATCAAAATAGCCGACTTCCTGTTGATCGTAGCTGATGACTGTGAATTAGAAAGTTGTCCGTCTGAAAAGAACAATTTATGTACCAAGTTTGGTGTCTGTAGCTAAAACTAACCCCCCCACTTTTGACAAAAGGTGGCGCTATAGAGTGCCTCCTTCACGCCCTTTTAAAAGCTTTGCCATTGTCTAGCTATCACTAATACTGATATGTGTTTTGAGTTTCATGTAAATCTGAGCTTGTTGTCTGCCTCAAACTCACCATAACAGAACATTCAAGTTTGACACGTTGCCATGGCAACACTATATCAGATATCAATATCCCCACAACAGATTTACATCGGCCGTGTTTTGTCATTATTCTGATGAAGTTTTAAGTAAATCGAGTAAAAATAAGATGCTGAATTCAAAGCATTTGGAAAATGACACACTTCCTGCTGCCAGTTGGTGGCGCTATAACGTTTGACTCTTAATAGCCACATATATACAATCGGTATCATACAACGAACAAACCCATGAAGTTTGATCAAATTCAGGAAATGTATGTGGATGTTATTAGACATTTCCTGTTTCTCATTTCTCACCATAAGTTCCATGCCTCGCCACGGGCAAACCGTTCGAAGATTATCAAAAATCCCCTCGCAATTTTTCATCCCTCAATGTCTTGAGATCATGTTCACCGAGTTTCGTGGCGAACGGGTTGAAAACCTCAGAGGAGTATTTCAAATTCCAGAGCATGCTTTTTTTAAACAGCCCTGAATAGCTGACTTCCTGTTGGGCGGAGCCTATGACATAAAGTGTGAAAGTTGTTTCGGCTCAATGAGATCTATAAGTGTACCGAGTTTGATATAAATACATACAAGTGTGTGTGAGCTATGGTTCAAGAATTCTGACTGTCTTCCAGGGGGCGCTGTAGAGCCCCTGTGCCACGCCCGGGTCCCAGCCTCTGCGGCGTCCTGATGGCCGCAGATTCCAATGTGTGTGCCAATTTTCAAGAGTTTTTGAGCATGTAAGCCCCCAAAACACCCCGGAAGGTTTAATAAAAAATAAAAATAATAATAAACAAGAATAATCCTTAGAGAACAATAGGGCTCTTCGCCCCTTCGGGCTTGAGCCCTAATAATAACAAGAATAATCCTTAGAAGAACAATAGGGCTCTTCGCCCCTTCGGGCTTGAGCCCTAATAATCCTTAGAAGAACAATAGGGCTCTTCGCCCCTTCGGGCTTGAGCCCTAAATATAAACAGTCATGTTTCCACCTCAGTCATGAGCGCATACCTGTCAGCAGGTGGCAGACGAAACACAGTGCGAACTGTACGTGTCTGCAAGTCGCGCGCAAGCGGGCGCGAGCAGAAATCATGGCAGGCGTGAGAGAGGTCGCTCATTTGATGCGTCAGCTCGCGAGCGCGGCGTAAGTTTAAATCTTTTAAGTTTGCACCGTTTACGGTATTAAAGAGTGTTAGTTTTAGTGAGTGCACGTTTATATTTCTATGTGTATAGGTTATGCATGTTGACTCTTGTCAATGCCCTAAGATAAATAAGAGTTGTAAACAGAGCCTTAAAGGGACAGTCCACGAAAATAAATTCTGACATAATAACTCACGAGTCACGCTCGTGTTGTTAAAAACCTGGAGGAATTTCTTTCTTATGTGGAACAGAAGATAAGATAATAGGCAGTTTCATTTCATAGCTTCTTTTTTTTCAGAATGTTGACTGATTTCTCCTGTCAAAGATCTCCCTTTTGTTTTCCACAGAATAATCATTTAAACAACTGCTATTTTTTGAATGCAATATCTTTTATAGGTGCAGATGCCCAGCTCATTCTCAAGCATATTCCCACACTTATAACCGAGGTAAAATATTTCAGTGATTTTTCTCTGAATAAATGGACGCTGCCATATGTGAGTGTGTTTTGTGGTGTGTAGTTTCTACAGGTGAGGTTCTATGTGTGAACGGAAAACAGATTATGCATTTGAAGTAAGTGCACAACATACATGCATTTAATATTAATAGTTATGCGTTGTGAAATATTTTTTAAAAACAATGTGAAATATTTTTTTTAAACAATATGAAATTATTTTATTTTATACCTTGTTACATGAATACAGTTATTTATAGTGAAACACTTTTCTCTATCAATGTCAGTCACTATAACTATGTATAATTATGAATCTGAATATCCAGGAGTTACATCATAACATCAAAGATCTTTATACTATAATAATTAGAAATATTATTATTATTGTGGTTATCCATTTCATTCTTGTTGTTCCGTTTCAGATGGCTTGTTCAAATATTCAGATATGGAGCAGGAGTTACAGAGAATTTGGCATGGTAAATTGTATCATTATTTACTCACCCTCTTTTTGTATGTGCACCATTTGTAGGCACTGAGCTGATTAAGTAGACTCTATTATTGCTCAACATATTGCATATTTTCTCAGAAAGTCCCTCTTCAGTTGATTTCAGTTTAGCTTTGGAGTTCTCAGTCGTTGTTTGTGAAGTTTGCTGTTTTGGCCTGATATAATCAGGATTTGCAGAACATGGGAGCACGTAATGTGTGTCTGATGACGGATAGGACCTTGTCTCAGCTGCCGCCGGTTGGAGTAGTGTTGGACTCATTGACGAAACATGGAGTCAAATATAAGATCTATGAGGATGTGCGAGTAGAACCAACAGACAAAAGGTGAAAATGTGATGTTCATGTAAGTGTTTCAAATTAAAACAACAATGTGAAAGCAACGTCTCTTTCTCTTTTCAGCTTTAAAGCAGCGATTGATTTTGCCAAACAAGGACATTTTGATGTGTATGTTGCTGTGGGCGGGGGCTCTGTGATTGACACCTGTAAAGCAGCCAGTCTCTATGCATCTCATCCAGAGGCAGAATTTCTAGACTTTGTCAATGCACCAATTGGAAAAGGAAACCCATCACAGCCTCACTGAAACCACTCATCGCTGGTACAAAGTCAAACTTAATATTACTTTTTCTTTTTTTTCCCCTTTGTTGTGTCTCTCTCTCTCTCTCTCTCTCTCTTTCTCTTAACAACCATTCACCATAGAACAAACATTTAAAAACTATTGCAGAAATGCTGATAAATTATACATGTGTTTTTGTGTGTGTTTGTGTATGTGAAAGTTCCTACTACGGCTGGAACGGGGAGTGAAACTACAGGAGTGGCTATCTTTGACTTTGAGGACCTGAAGGCCAAAACTGGTTTGCAGAAACATTTTACTCATTAACATTTCATCATTGTTCTCCATATACAGAGTTCAGAAAGGTTGAGTGTTGAGTTTTAGATTTAAAGGGGGGGTGAAATGCTATTTCATGCATACTGAGTTTTTTACACTGTTAAAGAGTTGGATTCCCATGCTAAACATGGACAAAGTTTCAAAAATTAAGTTGTACGTTTGAAGGTTTGTCACAAGTTTCGGAAAGTTTTTTTCAAGTATGGCTCTGTGTGACGTTAGATGGAGCGGAATTTCCTTATATGGGTCCTGAGGGCACGTCTGCCGGAAGAGCACGCGCTCCCGTATAGCACAGCACTGAGAGCACAACAGACTTCACTGATCAGAGCGAGAGCGCCGCGAAATGTCACAAAAGAAGTGTGTTTTTGGTTGCCAGGGCAAGACAACCCTGCACAGATTAAGAGAAACAGCATTAAGGACCAGTGGATGGAGTTTATTTTTACAGAGCATCAACGGAGTTGTGCAAGTGTTTGTGTTTGTTCCCCTGCATTTCGAAGATGCTTGTTTTACAAACAAGGCCCAGTTTGACACCGGATTTGTACATCGTTTATTTCTTAAGGATAATGCAGTCCCAACGAAAAAGGGTCACGATCGTGTGTTGGAACCGCAGGCGGTGAGTAAAAACTGCTTCAAATATCTCTGTGTTGTTAACTTAGCTATCAGTGCGTAAGCACATCAAGTAAACAACATGCGATGTTGTCATCAAACTGCACTTTCCACATGTACAGCTTAAAAAAAAATAAAAAAAAGACGACAAAGTGGAACTTAGTCATTTTCCAAAACCGCTAAGCAAATATATACAGTTTCAGTACATACCACATAGAGACGTCGTTGCTGATGCTGCTCTTGTTAAATTTCAGCCTCTGGATCTGATTCCAGATCATAAATATACGCTGAATCTGACTGTTAGCCATGGTTTGTTTGGGTTGGTTTTGTCCTCACGGGTGTCACAGCTTCCAAATGCTCTCAACGCAAAAGCCTACTGGCGCTCGTGATTCTTTAGCTCCGCCCACACGTCACGCCTCCAGCCGGTCGTGTTTTTCCGGGAAAAATCGGTACAGACTATCTTTCTCTTATGAGTATAATAAAACTAAAGACTTTTTGGAGTTATGAAGGATGCAGTACTACTCTATAGGTACTCAAGATTAACAGGATATTGAGTGAAAATGGGCATTTCACCCCCCTCTTTAAGATGACATAATGGTTAAATAGTTAGGGTGTCGTGTGTAAGTTTGTTGTGTAAGCTTAGCAAATTAATATGTTTGTCTTTTCAGGTATTGCAAATCGAGCCCTAAAGCCCACTTTGGGGATGGTGGATCCCTTACATACTCTGCACATGCCATCAAGAGTGGCAGCTAACAGTGGCTTTGATGTGCTCTGGTGTGTTTACATGCACACAGTATTTATTAACTATGTTCTAATTAATAAGGCAATCACTAAACAAGGTAACAGCATTATTAACTGTGAGAAAATGTAAGTAAACTTACAAAAAGTAGTGGTTTGAAGATTCTGTATAAACCTGCTTTATTATCTACCCATTTGGTGGCTTTTATATTTTTGAATGAAAAGAAATAAAATAAAAACTTATTAATGCTAATATATAGTGAAATAAGCAGCCACTACTCTTTGTGTCAGATGATCTTTCAGAAATCATTCTGATATACTGATTCTAATATAACACTCATTTTTTTTTAGGATTCTTTGATGAATAGAAAGTTAACAGCATTTATTTGGTCATTATCTTGTGTAACAATGTAAATGTCTTTACTGTCACTTTTGATCAATTTGATGCATTTTTACTGAAATTATTAGTGTCTTTAAAAACAAAAAAACTTACTAACCCCAAATTTATGTAACTAACGCGTGTATATTTGATATTTATGTTTAGATAATGATATTCATTGTGCTTGGTTTAAATCCTTCTCTTTTTAGCCATGCATTAGAGTCATTCACTGCTTTGCCGTATAACCTAAGGAGTCCCTGCCCATCCAACCCCATCAATCGCCCAGCTTACCAGGGCAGCAATCCAATCAGTGATGTTTGGGCAAGACATGCTCTCAAGATCGTTGCCAAATACTTGAAGCGGTATGTTTCTGTTTTTTGGATTTATAATATGAGTATGAGATTTAAGTCATGAGTTTTGGGGTTCATTAACTATTTGGGTACTTTATTGAAATATTTGATTCTGTATTTTTAAATGTTTATATTTAAATGTAATATTGTTAAGATATGAAAACGTGTGTGTTGTAGAGCGGTGCGTGATGCTGGAGATGTGGAGGCTCGCTCCAGCATGCCACCTGGCCAGTGTGTTTGCTGGAATCGGCTTTGGCAATGCAGGAGTCCATTTATGGTAATTAAATAGAACTAACATTAAATTAACACCAAAAAAAAGAGTTGATTCTGGTAATGAGTTTGGCAGCATCAAATTGCAACACACTTAAGAGACTGCTAATTGGAATCACTAGTGCTGCTCTGTAGTACGCTAAATCTCCATATTCGTATGCATCATCAGACAGCACAGGTGGACTGAACTTACTGCTGTGAGAGTTCAAAGAAAGGCGTAGAGATCTCACTGCTCTTGTTGAAAGTTAGTAATGGCTAGTTGGTGATGCAGGCATTGACCTTCATGCCACTTTTAAGATAACATGCATTTAATTTCAAATCACATGTACAAATGATGTCCTTCCAATAGGTCTATATAGATATTTTTGGAATTTATATGATAATGTGTTGTTGACTTTTCCTTTCCCTGTTCAAGTCATGGAATGTCATATCCCATTGCTGGGAATGTCAAAACTCACAGGGCTAGAGGCTACAATGTAGAACATCCTATAGTGGTAAATATAAACTGTATTACACTACTGTTCAAAAATTTGGGTCAATAAGTTTTTTTTTTCTTTAGCACCAAATCAGCATGTTATAATGATTTCTGACGGATCATGTGACATTAGAGGAATTTATTATATTTAAAAATATATTAAAATAATTGATTCAAAATTGTAACTTTGTTTTTTTTTTACTTGAAGTGATATTTCCCAGTACTGCTGTTTTTACTGTATTTTTGATCAAATAAATGCAGCCTTGTTGAGACTTAAAAAAATTATGACCCCAGACTTTTGAATGATCAGATCTCAGAGTAGTTTCTTTGCGTTTTTTCTTCGTGGCAGATTCCCATGTTTTACAGTGCCGTTTTCTTTCAGCCTCATGGACTCTCTGTAGTTCTTACGTCCCCTGGTGTTTTTGCCTTCACTGCAAACATGTGTCCTGAGCGCCACCTGGAGGCTGCACAAATACTAGGTAAAACGCCTAGAAAGCTAAACTCAAAACAGTGTCAAATAATAACACTGTAATGTGAAAGTAGCTTATAAAAATGTCTCGTTCCGAGAAGCTGCTAAATAAATGTAATTAGTTTGTGTTGCTGTGATTTTATAAGAAAGTTCTATATTTGAATCATTGTATGATTTAACTGGCCATGGTTAATGTTTGTGTGTGTGTTTTTAAGGTACTTGATGTGAGTAACATCAAGAAAGATGATGCTGGGCCGTGTGTTGGCTGACACTCTCAGATCGATCCTGTATGACCTGGAAGTGGAGGATGGCTTGTTTGCAATCGGCTACACTAAAGAGGACATTCCATCTTTGGTGAAGGGCACCATCCCTCAGGTCAACATATCACAATGTCAAGTCATCATTTTTTTGCTGAAAGCTCAAATTCTGCTCCATCAAAAATCACCCAAGCAGCTTAATCACCTGAGAATGAGAAATATGGCAGTTTAAAGGACTGGACTCCTCCAGCTAAAGTCACTGTTTAAAAGAAATAAACAACAGCTGGGTACTATATGTTTTATAACCCCAGCTGAAAATGCAACACTTCAATGCTTACAACATTATACTAACCAATATCACATTATATTGTGTGTTATAGAGTTTGTTGTTTGTTTGTTTGTGTGTTTGACAGGAGCGGGTAACTAAACTGTCTCCTCGAGCTCACACTGAAGAGGATCTGACTGATCTGTTTGCAGCATCCATGAAGCTCTACTGAACAGACTGAAGAACATTTTCACATATTGACGTGGTTCTCAGAAGCACAGCCTTTGATTAGCTGTGCTGATTTCATTATGTAAGCAGAGACACTGATCTTAACACTCTGACCTCAATTACTTTAATCCTTTCAGTGATGTCACTGTCCCGAGCCAGAAAAGCAGAGACAGTAACACACTCACAATCAGATACTGTATTCTGCATGTCAGCATATTTAAGCATAATTATCATTGTGATATATGTAAACCACCCTGCACACACAGAGAGAGTATGCATGCTCTCCATTCAATCTAACTATTAAGGCTGATTTGTTAATCAGTGTGATTTAGACAGTTGAATTTAAAATGAGTCTAATCTAAGAATCAGGTTTAGACT
>NW_020523877.1:640000-750611 GCF_003368295.1 Carassius auratus | reverse complement strand
TTAATTTTATTAACAAGAGGTTGTTATTTAATTTTGTGAAAACTGCAAACATTCAAGTATATTAAATGATATTCATTTCATAATTACATCAGTTTCAAGAAAATGAATGAGTAATTTAAAGCAATAAAATGTTTACTGTATGTTAATGTTTTACTTTAATGCAAGTTTGAAATCTGAGGGAGAATTATATTGTTTAGATTGTTACAACCCCCTTGGCTCTAGGTGAAACAACATTACACAAGGCCACACATGGAAGTAAATTTGACAAATAAACATTTAATTTAAAAAAAGAAAAAAAATCTAAATAGTAATACGAGAATTAATAATAAAAAAAAAAGCATTCCAAGACTTAAGAGGAAAATATTAATGGTACTAAAGTCCAATTTAAGACACTTTTTTCCATCTCCTTTTTATCACCAACTCAATCACAGGTAACACTCCACACCATTAAAAATTCAAGTTTTATTTGTTATATGGCATGCAAAAAGCAGTGAAATGTAGGTCTGGCATACTCTTTTTAGGCTGTGCAAAAAATAAGAGAAAATGTAAATACAAATAATGAAACAACAGGAAAAAATAAAAAAGTTTTTTTGGGGGGAGATAATTAAATACAAATAATGAAATATACACAATATTAAACTATTAACTACTATACAGATGATTTGTAGAGATCATACACAGAAACTGCTACACAGATGATGTGCAGAGATGTAAACAATGTGCAGTGAGGAGGAGTTGCATGGTTAGGTTGTGTCAAAAAGTGCAGTGTGCAGAGTTATTGGGTAGCCCTAAACAACCAGTTTATAAAGTTCAGTGTGTTTAATGTCCATGTTTAGTAGTCTGATAGCATGACGGGAAGAAACTCCTCCTGAGCCTCTCCGTCTTTGCCGTCAGACTGCAGAAGCGTCTGCCTGACTGTAGCAGATTTCCAGGGTGTGTGGGGTCTTTAAGGATCTTAACAGCCCTAGATATACAATCTTCTGGTGTGGATGTTTGCACGAGAGGGAGAGATGTTCCTGGAGATGCGCTCAGCTACTCTTTGCAGGCATTTGCCATAGCTGCTCACTCTCTCCACTGGGGTCCCGTTAATGATGATTGGGGTAGATCCACTGCTGCTCAAATAGAAAAGAGTTATTTTTAAAAAATTATTACAATTTAACAATATGACTGTTTCTACTGGCATTTCTGAACAAATAAATGAAGGCCTGGTGAGCATCAGACTTCAAAACCATTACAAAATCTGTCCAACCCTATACTGTCCGGTAGAATAGATATTTATGGATTATATTTTTACTGGAATGAAGTGTCAATTAGTCACTAAACATTCAGTCCAATGACATCCTAAAATAATTCACTGTTGACAAGTTAACATTAACTAAAGTACACATGATAACATTATCGAAAGTACAGTGAGATGTCCACAGAATGTAATGTCATTTAAATTCCAACATTTGTCATTTAGGACAGTCTCTGACCATACCCCTGGAGCAATTTTAGGGACAAGTGCTGTTGCAAATGTCCACCTTTAAAGTATAAACATAATTTATCCACACAAAGACCCACCCACACACACACATTAGTCAAAATTCTTCAGACACAATAAATTACACATCTTGATGCATAGAAAGAACAAGAAAAGGGTGAAAGAACAAAAAAATCAGGAAAGTGATCCTTTGGGTTTGCAGAGAGAGGCGGTAACCAGGTCATTTGAAATGTAACTTCTGGCCACCCAGACTTGAACTTTCTGTAACACAAAGTTTACACATAATGTTTTTTTGTTTGTTGGTGTTTACTACAATGACAAAATTAATTTTACACCTTATAGGCTACTGTTGATATGTAATGCATGGTAGTGGACACTGCAGTTATCTTCATATATCATCCACTGTTATTGAAAAATGAATTTGGTAATTAAACAAAATGTTTCAATTGCCTTACATTATTTGAATTAACGTTACACGTAAAAATAGATAACATTTTAAAAATATAACAGCAGAAACAATGACCAGCTTTGTTAAAGTCAAGCATAATCAGTTAGGAGTTTTAACTAAGACTCATTCTTATGTAACACTGTACTAAATCTATTAATAGTTATTGATCGCTTAAATATCAGTGCAGTTATAATACATAGGCCTACATATTTTACGTAACGTTAGTCACAATATGCTTATGGTCTTCAGTGTCCATAATCTGCAGCGTAAATCCTAAATATGTATTGCAGAAATATTTAGCACAAAAGGGTAACAGACACAATAAAGATGTAATTTATCTGTGCTGCTAATGCTGTTTTAACGTGATCTCGGAATAATCGTATATATGAGTTTTGAAGGTAAAAACTGCACATGAATGTCCTCCCATTTTCAAACTGGAATGCAATGAGCTTGTAATCATGATTTAACTACGTCAAGACTAAAACATCAACCTCTTTCTTGACGATGAAAAGCCTTGGGAAGTTGACGTTGTATTTATTTATTTATTTATTTATTTTTGGTGGGTGGGGATTCGCAGCGTGCATTAACCCCATGACATTAAATAAACCAATCAAAAGACTCTGGAGGTTTGTACAGCCCACTTGGAGCTGAAGTCCCACCCATTTGGAGCTAACCCGCCCATTTGGAGCTGGCTCCGACCTCCGTTTATACCCATCTCAAGTAAACTGACATTTTTTCCAAATTATTTGTAAATGCTGGTGTGGGACTACATTATTTCCTCTTGTCTCTGTTCACATATATTTTTTTGTAATATTCTGTATAATTATGAGAGAAACCAGTTTGTATGTAGTTCCATGAACTCTGAACTTAAATTCCTGCAACCATTAACAACCCAGGTACATCCCATATACAGTATTGTTCAAAATAATAGCAGTACAATGTGACTAACCAGAATAATCAAGGTTTTTCGTATATTTTTTTATTGCTACGTGGCAAACAAGTTACCAGTAGGTTCAGTAGATTCTCAGAAAACAAATGAGACCCAGCATTCATGATATGCACGCTCTTAAGGCTGTGCAATTGGGCAATTAGTTGAATTAGTTGAAAGGGGTGTGTTCAAAAAAATTGCAGTGTGGCATTCAATCACTGAGGTCATCAATTTTGTGAAGAAACAGGTGTGAATCAGGTGGCCCCTATTTAAGGATGAAGCCAACACTTGTTGAACATGCATTTGAAAGCTGAGGAAAATGGGTCGTTCAAGACATTGTTCAGAAGAACAGCGTACTTTGATTAAAAAGTTGATTAGAGAGGGGAAAACCTATAAAGAGGTGCAAAAAATGATAGGCTGTTCAGCTAAAATGATCTCCAATGCCTTAAAATGGAGAGCAAAACCAGAGAGACGTGGAAGAAAACGGAAGACAACCATCAAAATGGATAGAAGAATAACCAGAATGGCAAAGGCTCAGCCAATGATCACCTCCAGAATGATCAAAGACAGTCTGGAGTTACCTGTAAGTACTGTGACAGTTAGAAGACGTCTGTGTGAAGCTAATCTATTTTCAAGAATCCCCCGCAAAGTCCCTCTGTTAAAAAAAAGGCATGTGCAGAAGAGGTTACAATTTGCCAAAGAACATATCAACTGGCCTAAAGAGAAATGGAGGAACATTTTGTGTACTGATGAGAGTAAAATTGTTCTTTTTGGGTCCAAGGGCCACAGGCAGTTTGTGAGACGACCCCCAAACTCTGAATTCAAGCCACAGTACACAGTGAAGACAGTGAAGCATGGAGGTGCAAGCATCATGATATGGGTATGTTTCTCCTACTATGGTGTTGGGCCTATTTATCGCATACCAGGGATCATGGATCAGTTTGCATATGTTAAAATACTTGAAGAGGTCATGTTGCCCTATGCTGAAGAGGACATGCCCTTGAAATGGTTGTTTCAACAAGACAATGACCCAAAACACACTAGTAAACGGGCAAAGTCTTGGTTCCAAACCAACAAAATTAATGTTATGGAGTGGCCAGCCCAATCTCCAGACCTTAATCCAATTGAGAACTTGTGGGGTGATATCAAAAATGCTGTTTCTGAAGCAAAACCAAGAAATGTGAATGAATTGTGGAATGTTGTTAAAGAATCATGGAGTGGAATAACAGCTGAGAGGTGCCACAAGTTGGTTGACTCCATGCCACACAGATGTCAAGCAGTTTAAAAAAACTGTGGTCATACAACTAAATATTAGTTTAGTGATTCACAGGATTGCTAAATCCCAGAAAAAAAAAATGTTTGTACAAAATAGTTTTGAGTTTGTACAGTCAAAGGTAGACAGTGCTATTTTTTTGAACACACCCCTTTCAACTAATTGCCCAATTGCACAGCCTTAAGAGCGTGCATATCATGAATGCTGGGTCTTGTTTGTTTTCTGACAATCTACTGAACCTACTGGTAACTTGTTTGCCACGTAGCAATAAAAAATATACTAAAAACCTTGATTATTCTGGTTAGTCACATTGAACTGCTATTATTTTGAACAATACTGTATGCATAATGAAGGTTTCATCTTCAGCAACATCAGGCAACCCACAAAAATTAAAGCTTTTAAAATGATGAAAATTCATATAAAAACTAAAAAACATAACACTTTATAATAACTTTAATTTATAAATCATTAAAAACATTATGTAATGTTTTACAGATCATTACTTCATTAATTTAATGTAAACTAACATATTTATGTCAGTAAACTTTCAGTTCATATGATCTTTTGTTGGTCTTTGTTGTGTAGACTTACAGTAGTTGGACAACCTAAATGGGTATTACCACCGCCACGGTGCCGCGGCGTTAACTGCAAGAATAGGCTACCACTTTTAATGCTCTGATGCAAAGTAAACCAAAATTTATTTGAATAATATAACACATAATTTATATAATATAAATAATACTGCACATCTTTTAAATGTATCAAATATAAAATATGGTTTAATTCCATGTAGCTTAGAGAAAATATAATCACAGGTTCAGGCACAAGCTTGACATTTATCCTGCTTGAATTCGTTCTAAGAAATGCATATAACTTCATAAGTACCAAACTTTCATCTGTGAATATTACATATTAAATATATTAAATATTTTATATATTTTAACTATAGTGTTTTTCTTTCATTTTCCGTGACTGAAGCCATCAAATGTAACACATCAGCGAGGCAAAACTGACGTCTATTTGCGAAAATGCCCATGAACTTCAGTAGAGGGCACTCCACTCAGGACCATTCCACCCATCAACCACCAGATGTCACTTGGACACTAGCACCTCTCATACTGTAGCACCACACCCAAACTACATTCCCCATGAGTCACTGCTTCACAATCACCTTACCACACCTGCACCTCATTCATCAGCCAATTTCCTTGCCACACCTGCACCTCATTTACACTCATATAAAAAAAGCACAATCACTCTCACTTATTGCGAAGTCTTGTTTAGCCTGTCTAGCATTTCCGAGCGGTTTCCTTTGTGTTTGTTTTTCCCATGTCTGATCTTGGATTGTGTAACCGTCTCTGCTGCCTGCCCCAATCTCTGCTTGTTACCGTTAATGATTCTGGATATCCCTAACACACCTGACGCCTCTGCTTGTTACTGTTAATGATTCTGGATATCCCTAACACACCTGACGCCATTCCTGATTTCTGCCTGTATGACCATTCTCTTAATAAAATTCTGCACATGGATCCGAACGCCTCTGACTCCTTGTCACAGTACTAGTGCTTGGAAAGAGTAGTTGGCACTGTCAGAAACAATCGACTACTCCAGCATGCATTAACAAATAATGCATACAAAGTGTTTGCAAGTACGATGTGAATTTTAGGATTACAATATTGCATGGAGCTGTTACTTTATATGACCTTATCTATGTTGCATGTAAAAATAAAATATTGAATGTAATAATTTAGGGTTGTGCCTGAAGCCGAATACCTAATTCGGAATGGCATGCATAATGGCTTCAAAAACAAATAAAGGACAAGGAATGATTCTTCCTGAGTACTCAACTGAAGCTGGCACTGTCCGGTGTTTGCTAGATAACAGTTGAAGGGATCACCGCAATATTATACACAGACCTCTAAAGTCACGATTGTGAAGTGAATGAATGTAAACTTTATGAATGAAAAGAGTGCAAATCAAACACTGCATTGTTGTTGTCTCTAGTGCATCTCTCAGAAATCAGAGCTTTGCAAGATTAATTTTTCCTATATTAATACATCATACACGTTTTATTATTTGTATATATTTAAATATAATATAAACAAGGCAATGATTTAAAGCTTAGGCTACGATATGATACGAATGAATGAATAAGCACAGCGCGCTCACCAATCAAACAGCTGCGGCACACACACATTCCCCACATACAGATCCCCTGTAAAGACGAAACCAGTAGTTAAATTCCAGACTGCAGCAAAGTCAGATTGTGCAGAAGAATCATCTGTTTCTTGTGGTCTTGTCCTGGTGCTCCTCTGAGACAAGGTCTTTACAGGGGATCTGTATGTGGGGAATGTGTGTGTGCTGTAAAGATGCAAACATGTAGAACAAAATGTATCTGTATTTAAGCTGATTATTAGCCTACTCTTGAGAGAGAACTTGTTTGGTTTTTGAGAGACTGAGACGCGCAACGCAGCTGTTTGATTGGTGAGTGCACTGTGCGACAATGGCTAGCAGTGGCAGCTGTCTTACAATTTGTAGTTTTCCAAATCTCACAAAATGGTTTGAGGGAGCGCTGTTTGACTGTTTCTAAGGCGAGATAAATATTGTGTTTAAAAAAATCCAGTGTTGTGCTAACCAGCTCTTTGTTATTTATATACAAATGGAAACCTTTCAGAAGTTTCTACTTTTAAGGAGGTTAAGAGTTGATGACTGAATTTAGGTTTTAGGAGTGAGCCATTACTTTATGATTTAAACAATGACAAAATCTTTTGAATAGTCAACATTAATTGTGTAAATACAGCACTGTATGTCACCTTCACAAAGGTATTCATAAAATGAGCCTATCTTCTGATGGTAGTACTGGGCATAGGTAGAGAGTGTGCAGCGAGTAGGGATGGGTATCGTTAAAGTTTTAACGGTATTACTACTCTTACCGATACTGTTTAACGGTCCGGTACTTTAACGGTATTCTTATCGGTACTTTGTGTTGTGTTAGGCAGTCGAAAACTTTGCATTTCTCTGTCTGCAGATAATGCACTTATGAAAGATGCTTTGACAGATTGTTTGTGTTTACGCCCTTACATGCAAAAATTTTGTTGCACTTATGACAACCACTGCATCCATTCTAGTGAAGTATAAGCACACTTTTTGCTGTCTCCCCCATCGTCACTCTTTGTATTAAGCAGGAGTTTTTGTACTGTAAGGGGCCGTTTGCATATCGCATCTAAAAACGTGTGGAAAATGCTAGGCGCGCCGCTTTCTGATTTTTTTCCCCAAAGCCTTTGGGCACTTGCGCTCCTAAGGAGTCTGCCGTTGCTAAGCAACCATGACCTGCTCTCTCCATGAAGACGCGGAAATTTCAGCAATGGATGAATGGATTTGCAGCACAAAAAACTGCTTGCAGTTGCACTGCTACTAAATTAATTAAAAAAATCCACATACAGCTATCAGCTGTTCCTTCATTTTGGCTGAGCTTCAACGTTGTTATGGAAAAGGTGAGGAAGTTACATGACCTGCTGTGCACTTGCGGCATTCTGAAAAGTTGAGATGTTTTTTACTCGAGGTGGTGCGGACGTGCCTGGAAAAAACGTGCTTGTCGGGCCGCGTGCGCGTCGCGACCGCGTCGCTTCCATTATGAGCGTGTATACCGCGCACCTGCATTTGAAATAACGAACTTGAGCGCGCAAAAGATGCGATATGTGAACAGCCCCTTCTCGTGTGTGTGCGCCGCGCTCGTTCTTGGTGTGTGTGGGTGTGACTGACAGACAACCTCCGCGGTGCCCATGAGAGATCTCGCAGATCTCACAGACAAACGTCTTAATAATATCGCAAATTAGAAATGTTTGGTGAGATAAAATGTGCACGATAACATTATTAAGCAAAAATACATTGTACATTAATTTTTTCCCCTCCAGTACCGAAAGCAGAACCGGTACCGTCAGATCTTACCGATACTACAGTCTTTCATAATTTAGCCCCGGGGCCAGTTTAATACCGGGTTTCGATACCCATCCCTAGCAGCGAGGGGTTTATATTTCATACTTTCTTTTTGTTCTCCTTTGCAAGAAGCAGATCTGGCTTGTATCCAATGGCATGGAGTTTTTCAAGCTGCAGTGAAATGACAACATTGTGTATTTGATGTTTGAAGTAATAGAAAAACAACAGCAAAAATAACTAAGCATATTAATTATTGAGAAAATATGACATTATTGATGACAGCATTCAGGTTAATACCAATCAGTAAATTTAACTTCATGGTGAGTTTAGCTCACTTCTGACAAGATGATGATCTGAATCAGGTGTGTTAACAGAGACAAACGTGTGAAATATGCAAAGCTGGGGGCGCGAGGACTGAAATTGAGAACCTCTGACCTAAAGGAAGTGTTTTTTTAGCAATGCTGTTGTGATCACGAAGGTTTATTAAGCAATTATCATTTTGACATATACTTTTTCTTTTTTTAAAAAGCTGAAATGTGAGGATTACCTTTTTATGAAACTTTTTCAAAGCTTTATTTGAACATTTACATTATATCTTAATCTTGAATGCTATTAAACTGTTGTCAGTCAAGTTGTCATTTAAAATCCGGACATCACTGGTAATGTTATTGTTTTAGTGATTATGCAAACAAAAAGACATGTTGATTTTTAAATATAAAACTTGGTCAAGTGATTTAGCTGTATGTACTTTTTTAACATCACCAGCACATTATAACAAAACCGTGATAATACTGATAACCGTGATAAGAAAATTTCATACCGTTACATCCCTATTCCTGAGTAAACCTTTTGTGAGCTCAGAGAAGTTTGTTTGTGCGTCACTGATCCGAGCTGATAAACGGTCCATGCTGCGCTTCTCAAATAAGTAAGATGCATTTTTTTTAAACACTCATATAAGTGTACTTACCAGTGATGCGCGGGTTGATCCAAAATGAGCGGGTGCCTGCGGTCACCCCGCGGTTGCCCGCGATTACGAGTCATCCAAAAATATTTTTAATGATATTCGGGTCGCGGTCGGGTCGTTTGAAATATAGATGCCAATTAAACCTTTGTAATTAATATAGTACTAGACAATTTTTAAATACATAGGCCTACACTTTATTGGCTGAATAACTGGCGCGAAGATGACGCACGAGCTCAGTCTGCACGTAGAGATGAAAGCAGCACGAGAAAAGGTGAAGACCTGTTTTTGGTAAAACATGATTTTAACGACTTCATTAAGTTTTGTTTTATAGAAAACTCTTTTTAACCCTCTGGAGTCGATTAACACATATACGCGTTATGAGTCATTTTCTCCTGATAACCACGAAAAGAACTTAAATTACACTTTCAGTTTTGATCGTACAGATAAGAGCAATACATCAATCGAATCTGTAAAGGTGTTCTTTTTTTTAATACAGACATAATAACAACAGAACTTTGTGCACTTATAAAATAAAGATAACAAACAAGGTGTGCTGTCTGCAGCCTTGGTCTGCCCTGATCTTCATGTACAAACACGTCATTAAAATGAACTGTAACTCCGTGAATACTCAATGAAGAGACATGAGAGATATATCTATAGAAAGCTTGACATGTCTGCTTTTAAACTAAACAAGAGCTGCCAAAACAGATATTCTGTGATAAAGTAATCCATATGAAAACAACGCGATGTCTAGTTTTTCACGTCTCCCTTGATTATATTTACTGTGACCACGCCCCCGCGCTGAACACGCTATTCAGATTCAAACTGAAGCGCGCGGCTTGAATACGCCCACACAGAAGAAAAAGCAGAGAGACTGTTCAAGTTTTTTTATTTTACTCTTTATTTTTTGCTTCGCGATGAGAGCAATAAGACATAATGAACCCCGAAAAGATGTGATGTGGTTGAGGATTTGAGAAATGGATTTCCTCAGAAAAAAAGGATGAAGTGCTTTATTCAGCAGAGATCATAAACATGAGTAAGTCTCTTTTTATTTATGTATATACTTGTAGTACTAGTTTTCACATAACCTGTAAACATTTTACTAGTTAGACTTTTTCCAAAATATAATTCCTGACTAAATGTATAAATCAAGTGAAACATTATGAAGTTTCAGTAACAATATACAACCCTGCTAACACACGACGTAACAGTTACGTAACGTACTGGTAATTTTTGGTAATTCCATGACTTACCAATTGACAACGTAACTACGACATCGCATGCCCGTAATTTTATTACCATCACATTACCAACTCACAATGTCGTCAGTACGTCCTTCCAATGTGACCAGATAACCAAGAACGTCCCAGATAGGTCCTCTATTGGTAATATATTGGTAACTTCATGATTTACTGGCAACGTAACTACAACGTCGTATGCACGTTATATCATTACCATATATTTTTTTACGTTCTTTATATGCTCTCTGAGTATAAAGCTATTTAAAAAGTGTAATTAAACTTCAGACACAAGATTAAACGTTCCTTAAAGATAAAATATGTTTCTTTTCACCAAGTCAGAATATGGACATGCTTTTAATATATAGTGACGTGACATACAGGCGCGCGCTTCCACAACTGACGCACCGCACGCACAGTATTGACAAGAAAAGAGTTGTGAAACTTTCTATCTCGTAAGGAGTTATGAACGTAAAATAGTGACACAGACTGGCTACACCATCTCATCTGCAGCAGAGACTGTTGTATCAGAAGGACAGCGCATTTGTTAGACGCACTTTTCACTTCAACTGTGTCTGACAGGAGAATTAGCTTTCTGAGGTGAGTTTTACAATTTATAATAAATAAGTTGGTTGATAAAATGTATAAAACAAAGTAAAAAGTCGCTAAAACCTTTTTTTATTATTTTATTGTTTTTATTAGCCTTCTAGCCGTTGAGTTACCATGGCAACCGCGTACACATCAGCTGCTGGAGAGGAGTGGACTCGTCTGACATTTTCTCTGTTTCTCGTCAGTCATACCAAAGAAAAGGCCAACAACTGCAACAGATTTGTTAAGTAACACGTTAATATCATCCACAGTCTACTTTAAGTACTTTTTGTTAATATTTATACCTCTGTGATTATGGTATTTTTCCTGAAATGTCTGCTATCAAGTATTACGCTAGCATAGCAACATAATTAACGTTATTGAGAATGAGGAGATGTCGTCACGACACAGCGCCCCGCCCCCAGAGACCGCGTCTCCTCCCCTTTCCGCCATCTTGGGAGGATACCCGCCAGCACAGTTCATTGTTTACATTGGTAGTAGAGGAGGTTGTCGCACTATTCAAGAAAGCCTGGAAAACACTGCTGTGTAAAAAACTGATCCAGTGTCACACACGATTGTCGTGGAAACCGTAGGAACCATTTTTTACAGTTTTTTCATTTCCCTACATGGAAAAAGCATGAGGGAGAGCATGTCTCCGATGTGACAAAGAGACGTCGGATTTCTTGGGTGGCAGCAATTAAAAGAAAGGACATTACTTTCGACCGCATCTCTGAGTCGATGAGAGTGTGTTCTCTGCATTTTCATTTGGGTAAGTTCTCTAAAAATTCTTTAAATGTGTTTATGTTGCCAGCTCTTAAAGTCACGAAGTGCACCTGACGTTGTTGCCTAGCCTGCTAGCTAACTACAGTGCTAAGCATAAGTGAATACATCCATGCTAAATTTGACTAAAAAGAGGAATAAAAATCATATTTTGTAAATTGATCTTATTGCTTTAATTAAAAAAATTAGGAAAAATCACCCTACCTGGATCCATAAAATAACTGGCCTTTAAAAATCTGCCTGTCTCAATGGGAATTTAACATAGGTTGTCCAGACTTATGCACCCTGTATTTTAAGGAAGAACTTTTATTTATTTACGATACATTATTCATTTATAAAGAAAATTGGTGTCCTTAAAGGTTGGATTTTTTTAAATTAAGGCAATTAGATCAATTTCCAAAAGATGAATTTTTTTATTCCTCTTTTTAGTCAACTTTAGCATGGGTCTATTCACTTATGCTTAGCACTGTATCTACCAAACTGTTGTTTCTTTGAAAATACTTGATGGCCAACCATCAGTGTAGTTGTTTTTTACAAAACTAGTTGAGATTCTGTTCATGACATTATGCTTGCTTGTCGGTGAAATGAGCTCGCAGTAATGTGTTTGCCCCACACAGTGGTTCTCTACACTAACTTTCCCCACTTTGGAGGACATCACAAAGATGCATTGTTCCCTCATGTCCTTAGACTTTTTTCTGCAAGATGTTTTAATGAGATTTCCAGCTTAAAGCATTGATTCAACAGGAAACACACAAGAAACTTGTTAATTTGCTCTCGGGTGAAAAATATCATACATACCGCTTCACATTCCCATCTGGTCACTACACACCAACTCCTGCTTTAGCATTTATAGGTCGATTCTATTAAAGATTTAAATATATTTTCTATTCTAAATAATCGATCCTGTCTGTTTAAAATGGCCACATCAACTCCGTTCCCTTACTTTCACTTTCATTTATGAGCGCTTGCCAGGTCCCCGGAAAATGTTCTTCAAGACTGCACTCTTTCATCACGACTAGATGGTGTGCGTGATTATGAAAGACATTTTTAAGAGGATTGCTCGTTGCATACACTCTTGAAAATTTCAACAAATTTAAGCTTCAAATAATGAAGTTCAAAGGTTGCATTAAATTTTAAATCAAAGTCTCCACACATTTATTTGTTTAACTCATAGGTTTAAATCTTGTCAAATTTTTTTTTTATTTTTTATCTCTGTCAGTTGACATGACTGTATAGTATTAGTTGTTTCAACTTAAGCCTGGAACACACTACACAACTTCTGAGTTATAGTCTGAAGAAGTTGACGCTAGTTGCTTGAAAGTCAGTCTGCAGATCTGAGTTGACAGAATTCATAGAAAATCATGTAGCGTATGATGGATGCAGACTCTGATTTTTTTAGATTCACTACGGGAAAATGTATTGTATTAAACAAATTAATGATTTAATGACTCATTCTTAAAGCCAGACAGTGTTTTGTTTTTGAATTAATCATTTCAATGAGTCACTCATTCAGACAGTGACTTGCTTAACATGCCTAAGACTTATACACAGTACTGTATATATTAATATTTTATTATAAAAGAATATTCATCTCTTTTTTTCTTATTCAGAGTATTCAGTTGTGACAACAATCTATCTGGTTTGTCTAAACCAAGGTTGTCAGTAGTCAGTGTTTATATAATGTTTCATAACTTTTATATTCAAGTATAAATATATATGGGGAACAGCTTCCCCTAGAAATCCTTTCCGAAATCTTTAGTGAAGTTATTTTGTCAATGGATGACTCTGCCTATTTGACAATTTCTCTGGTTTGCAGATGGTTTAGTATGGAAGCTTGTTTCCGCCACAGAAAAAAAAAAATAATAATAATAATTGTGACTTTTTATCTCACAATTCTAGCAATTGCAAGATATAAAGTCAGAATTACGAGATATAAAGTCAGAATTGTGAGATATAAAGTCAGAATTGTGAGATATAAAGTCAGAATTGCGAGATATAAAGTCAGAATTGCGAGATATAAAGTCAGAATTGCGAGATATAAAGTCAGAATCGCGAGATATAAAGTCAGAATCGTGAGATATAAAGTCAGAATTGCGAGATATAAAGTCAGAATTGTGAGATATAAAGTCAGAATCGTGAGATATAAAGTCAGAATTGCGAGATATAAAGTCAGAATTGCGGTCAGAATTGCGAGATATAAAGTCAGAATTGCGAGATATAAAGTCAGAATCGCGAGATATAAAGTCAGAATCGTGAGATATAAAGTCAGAATTGCGAGATATAAAGTCAGAATTACGAGATATAAAGTCAGAATTGCGAGATATAAAGTCAGAATCGTGAGATATAAAGTCAGAATTGCGAGATATAAAGTCAGAATTACGAGATATAAAGTCAGAATTGTGAGATATAAAGTCAGAATCGTGAGATATAAAGTCAGAATTGCGGTCAGAATTGCGAGATATAAAGTCAGAATCGCGAGATATAAAGTCAGAATCGTGAGATATAAAGTCAGAATCGTGAGATATAAAGTCAGAATTGCGAGATATAAAGTCAGAATTACGAGATATAAAGTCAGAATCGCGAGATATAAAGTCAGAATCGTGAGATATAAAGTCAGAATCGTGAGATATAAAGTCAGAATTGCGAGATATAAAGTCAGAATTACGAGATATAAAGTCAGAATTGTGAGATATAAAGTCAGAATTCTGACTTTTCTTTTTGGCGCAACTGATGTTAACTTTGACCTTCTCGCATCCTAGGAAGCCACGAGCATAGAGGCCACGAGATACCACACAAGAGTCTCTTCCTTTTCAACATCAACAACAGAGCTTTGCGGGACATTTTCCGGCGACAAGGTTTGATCATACTTATTCTTTGACATGCTAATCATTTACCAAACGATCAGCATGTGTTAATAAAATACGTTGGGCAAGTATTAAATGTTACTTTTGGTAACGTGCGCATGCTAAGTTTGTCTATTACGTAGCCTAATCTTCTTGCATGTTAAGTGTTGATTTTATGTTTACAAAGAGTGATTTTATATAATATCCAGTCCAATAGTTTACTGTCACTGAACCAAAACTGTTTTGCATCAGGACAGGAGCTTGCTTTGTTATACACAGCATATTGACCATAAAGATACAGATATTTGGTTTTATGGCTTACATACTATAGACCAATCAGCCTCAGTTAGATCTCGTTATTAATTTCCATTTAACTATCATTACAGAATGGACTGGATTTTCTGAGAGAGAGGAACATTCCAGAAACCACCATAAAAAGGCTGGAGGAGGGCAAGGTAATATTAAACAAATTAATTAACCTACTGAAAAATTTAAGGAATAGTTCACCCAAAAATGAAAATTTTCATTATTTGGAGGAAGTGACTACTTACCATTTAGACCTACTTACAAATTTATTTCTTACTGAGATTATTTAATGTTTATTTTATAAAATGTGTAAGGCTGGAAACTTATGCTGCTATTTTTGAACCAATAATTGGAACAAAAGGCAGTTGATGTGTATAATTAAAATATTTATCTGACTCCATTAAAGTTAAACATAAGTGGATTACACCAAACCCAACCTACAGGTAACCAAAAGATGAAGCAAATAGGTGGAGATCAAGAGTGGGAGAAGAACATGAACATTCTCCTCAATGCATGTTTAACCAATAGTACCTAGATTGTACATTAGGATACTTTTATCTCTATTAAGTTCCCCACCATACATTTCAGTTTATAGGCTGTCAGATGAGACCAAACATGGCATAGTTACATATTAGAACACCGTAAACAGTATGTAGTTGAAAGCAAATGGTAAAGATGTGTCATTGAGTTGCAAATGACTCTGTCTCTCCCGACAGAACCATCCTGTGCCTGGAGTGTCCCAACAGTCCTGAATCAGCATATTGATGAAATCCCTTGCACTAGATAGGCAACAGCATACTGTGATGATGGAGCCCAGTGTGCCACATTTAATTCACATTTTTAAGTACTAGGACAGTAAAGAGTTCTGCCCATATTTGCTGAGCCCTACAATGTGTGGAATATTACATTAAAACAAACGTAGGCTTATCTAGAACATATGTGGGCTCAAATTATATATATATCTCCCTTAAATAAACCTAATATGGAATGTAAAAAAGCTATTTATTTTGTCAATAACAAAACATAAATGTTTCAAAATAGAGATATTTAATATTAAAATGGTTATGAAATGGAAAATCAAAATGTCAATTACACCTAAGAGGTTACTATTCAATAAAAATATTCTGCAAGTTTTACTCACCCTCATGTTGTTCTAACCATGTAAGACTTCATGGACAAATTAAGATATTTTTGATCTGTCTCACTCTTCCATAAGGTTTCTATGGGATCGATATCTGACATCCCAAAATAGTCTAAGTGTCTACAGTGGCTCAACCTTCAGTTTATCAAGCAATGATAATACATTTTGTGTGCAAAAACAAACAAAAATAATGAATTTATTCAACTATTAATTTTCTTCTGTGTTGGCCTCTGAGTGAGTTCACATTGTGTAACAGCTCAGCGCCTTTAGGTTCATAATCATCATTATTATGATAATTAATTAAAATAATATGATTGTAAATACCAGTTTGCTATCAAGCAGCATAATTTACTGTTTTTCACAGCTAATATAACTGGAAGTTGATAACTCAACACATTAAAGATTACTAAAGGCAGAGCAGTTCTTACATTAAAAATAATGTGGATACTACTGTGGGGAAGTTAATCTATGTAAAAGCACTGAAATTGATTTTAAAAATGATAAAACAAAGCTATGGGTTTTTTCTATTGATACTAACAAGCCCTATAGCATGTTCTGCTCAGAAAGGCTTGAATGCTCAATTGTGTGTGAGGCATAATGACTGACAAAAAATATGAAGATAACCCCTGCCTTTTATAACTGTTTTTTTTTTTTTTTTTTTTTTTGGAAACAGCAACCCAGACTGAAATTTTTTTTTTTTTTTTTTTTTGAGTAAATGATAAAATGTTCCCTTTGTGCAAACAATTTCTTGAAGGCAGGTATATGATAAGTAGGATTATCCCAGACCTAGATGCTTGTATAAATTTTATCAACTTTTTTTGTTTTTGTATTGCATAATACTCAAAAATGTGTTTATTTGCAGATTGATGTCAGTTTCCTACTGCTAATGACTGATGACCAGATGAGAAGCTATTTTCCTTCATATGGAGACAGATTGGCAGTTTTGGGATTTTGTAGGAGGCAAGAAACTGTGCCAATTTGCAGGAAGTCAAAGCTGTTTGAGCGCCTAAAATCAAAACTGAGCAAAAGACAAAAAACGAACAATTCACAAACTGAAAACCAGGGCCTGAATTCATAAAGATTCTAAGAATCCTCTCAGAAAACTCTTCATTTATCTTAAAAACTTTTACGTAGGAGTCTTAGCTTAAGAGCGATTCGGGATCGATCTGAGAGCAACTCAGAGTAAGGAAAAGACAAAAACTTTCATCTTAGTGAGGAGGCGGGGTTGACCCCGTTGCTATGTATGATACAATCTTTTGAAGACTGTGATTGGTTGGTAGTACAAGAAAGAAAAAAAAGATTGATTTTGAGTATAGGGTCTATTCTAATTCTCACTTTGAATTTACATGCGTAATCTATCCTATTTGACCATTCTCTCTCTCTCTCTCTCTCTCTCACACACACACACACACACACATTATATGTGTGTATATAAATCCTTTTTTTATTTACCATGCTTTTAATTTCCTTTAAGGTATTTGATTGGCTTAGAATGATAAAAAATTTTCCACTCTTTCCAATTACAGTGATTGCTGTCAAGTGGCAGTTTGAATGTTGGTTTTAATGTATCAAACATGGAATCAAAACCAAGAAGGGCGAGAAAGCCAAACAGTGTTTGAGAAACAAGATGGCGCCATTGTGCGTGGCTTGCCGTCTGTCACTGTCATTGCTGTGTGTGTTTTTGCTGTTTGTTTTATTTTTTGCCTCGGATGTCGACTCTCTACTGGTGTACGATCGTCAAACACTGCTGGATTTGCGTTGGCGTTGGCCCGGAAGAGGTGTTCCAGCCCCGCGGCCCCTGCTCTCCTCGTCTCCGCTGGCGCGGAGTGAATCACAGCCACTTGCGCTCTCTGTGTCGGGTTTCACGAACATTCAGTGCCGCGGACCCGCCGGTTCCTGCCAGGTATGGACTGGTAAATGCTAGATCTCTAGCAAATAAGACTTTTGTATTAAAGGATTTTTTCACATCCCGAGGATTGGATTTCCTCTGTGTAACTGAGACATGGCTGAGCGATGGTGAGTCTAGCGCTTTCACTGAATTTGTACACCAAGATTGCCGCTACTTTAACTCCCCGCGAACATCTGGCCGAGGAGGAGGAATAGCGACTGTATATAAGAGTCATTATAAATGTAAACAGATTTTGCTGTCATCCGCTTTCAGCAGCTTTGAACTGAGTTTATTTGTGTGTGCAAATAAATGTGTGCTGTGGTCTATCGGCCCCCCAAGTACAATAAGGACTTTTTAAATGATTTTTCCGATTTTCTGGCTGAAATCATGCCTAAATATGATCGTGTTCTTATTGTTGGGGATTTTAATGTTCATGTGTGTTGTCCTGATACGCCAATGGCAAAGGGGTTTTTAAACCTCATTGATTCTTTTAATCTTGTGCAATCTGTGTCTGGACAAGAACATGGACACACACTTGATCTTGTTTTATCATATGGTTTGCCTGTTCTTAATCTAGAGATATGTGACGCAGTGTTTTCTGACCATATGCCTGTATTATTTGAGACTGCTCTTGCCTGTCATACAGTTAAACCTCGCGCTGCTGCATGGCGCTGTCGCATGATTAACCCTTCCACTGCTGTTCAGTTCTCGGTTACGTTCAGTCAGAACTCCATCACTCCCGAGTCTGTATTGCATACAGATGAGCTTTGCTCTTGGTTTCACTCCACCTGCCAAACTGTTTTAGACACTATGGCTCCATTTAAATCCAGGCAGCCTAAAACTAAATCTGAGCCCTGGTTAAATGACATGACTCATGCTGCCAGACGTGAGTGCCGTAGAGCTGAGCGCAAGTGGAAGAAGGACAAACTGCAGGTGTCAATTCAAATGTTAAGATATTGCTGGTGTCATTACCAGGAAATTGTGAAAGATGCCAAAAGAAAACATTTCTCAGATATTATTCTGGCAAATTGTCACAAGCCTCGTGTTTTGTTTAACACCATTGACTCACTTTTAAATGCCCCGCAGAATGCTTGTATAGAAGCATCCCCTGTTATGTGTGAAAGTTCCTTTGCTTTTTTATTGATCAGGTCACTTCTATTAGGTCTCAAATTGTACCTTCAGCTTCAGACCCTTCAATCTCTGTCCCCTGCTCGGCTGTCTTTGATCATTTTGAGCCGGTGACTTTTTCCTCTTTAGAGGAGGTTGTTGGTCATTTGAAGCCCTCGGGTTCTCCAAATGATGCTGTCCCCCCTCGACTATTTAAGGAGGTTTTCCCCACTGTAGGACCATCTGTTGTAGCAGTTATAAATAGTAGTCTGACCTCGGGTGTGGTCACTGAAATTTTAAAACATGCAGTAGTTCAACCTCTGATTAAAAAACCTGCTCTAGATCCGTCAGTTCTTGCTAATTTCAGGCCTATTTCCAAATTGCCTTTCCTTTCAAAAATCTTGGAGAAGATTGTGTACAGTCAACTATTGGCCTTTTTGGAAGAACATAATATTCTAGAGGTTTTCCAGTCCGGTTTTAAGACCTTGCACAGCACCGAAACTGCTCTTTTAAGAGTTTTTAATGATATATTTTTAGCTACTGACTCTGGTGACTGTGTTATCCTTGTGCTTTTAGATCTAACTGCTGCATTTGACACAGTGGATCATGAAATATTGATTTCACGTTTAAGGCAGTGGGTGGGCATCAGTGGCATAGCACTGGAGTGGTTTAGGTCATACTTAGCGGATCAAACTTTTTGTGTTAGCTTAGGTGACTCTGTATCCTCTTCTAGTCCTCTCTTGTGTGGGGTCCCACAGGGCTCAGTCCTCGGCCCTCTACTTTTCTCTCTGTATTTGCTTCCACCTGGTTCCATACTTAGAAAGTATGGCATTTCATTCCACTGTTATGCAGATGACAGTCAGATTTATGTACCTTTTAAAAAGAAAAATTATAACTCTGTTGGACAACTACTCAATTGTCTCGACGACATAAAGGCCTGGATGGCTCTGAACTTTTTACATTTTAATGATAAAAAAACAGAAGTGATGGTTTTCGGAGGCACCACTGGGACCCCACCTGTAGATCTGGGCTCCTTAGCACCCTATATTAAACCTATTATCACAAACCTAGGAGTTAAAGTGGACCCTGAGCTTAAATTTGACAGTCAGATCAAAGCTGGCCAAAATAAAGCCAATTCTGTCAAGACAACATTTTGAAACTGTAATCCACGCCTTTGTAACTACACGGCTGGACTACTGTAATTCACTATATGTGGGGGTTAGTGGGTCCTCCATCACCCATCTCCAGATGATACAAAATGCAGCAGCACGTCTTTTAGCGGGCACACGTAAACATGAGCACATTTCCCCTATTTTAGCTTCATTACACTGGCTGCCTATTCAATTTAGGATCCATTTTAAAATTCTGTTATTTGCTTTTAAATCACTAAATGGTCTTGCTCCGCCATACCTCTCTGAGCTTCTACACTCTTATAAACCCGTCCGCTCTCTCAGATCAGATGATCAGCTGCTCCTGACTGTACCTAAAACTAAGCGTAAGCTCAGAGGGGACCGTGCCTTTGCTGTGTCTGCCTGTTATGAGCAAAAGTCATTTGTTGGTTGTTTCCATTCTGCCCTCTTGTGTTCTCTGTGCATGTTTGTTTCAGATGGGCGGTTCCTGGAGATAATTAATTGGAGGCTGCGATTGGTTCTCCTCTTCACCTGATCCAGATATAAGGACTGCCCCAAACACTCAATCGAGGCCATGATTGTGTCATTGTGTGTGACTCCATAGTTTGCTGTTTGCCTTTTTATTGTTGGTTGTTTGAATTTGAGTGTCTTACCAGAGAGATAGTGTGTTGGTGTATAAGATTGCGATTGTGTTCTGTGATAATTATTTTGTATTGTTTTTTCTTTGCTTAAATTCTGTGATATTCCCGGTTAACTTGACCTAAGCCTGATTGACTACGATTTTGGATTCTGATTGTAAATTGTTTGCTGTTAACTTGTGTGTGTATGTATATATCTATATATATCTTGTAAACATTTTGTTGATCTTAGTTTGTTAAGTTGAGGGACGTAGGGGGTTAGACGCCATTTTATTTTGATATCACTTTTCACATTGTTTTGGGTTTAGGGAGTCAGGTAAGTTGAATCTGTATTTTATTTCTTTTGGTTTCTTTAATTTTGATTTAGGAAGTGTAGAGGGTTAACAAAGAGGTTTTTTGTTTGTTATTTTGGCCTTGTCTGCCCCTGACGCTAAGTCCCAACTTGTAAATAAATTATTGTTTATTCAACCTCTCTCTGGTTCAGACTCTCTTCCTTTTCCTGTTACGGCTGACCCCTAGCGGTCTTGCTCCGCCATACCTCTCTGAGCTTCTACACTCTTATAAACCCGTCCGCTCTCTCAGATCAGATGATCAGTTGCTCCTGACTGTACCTAAAACTAAGCGTAAGCTAAGAGGGGACCGTGCCTTTGCTGTGTCTGCCCCTAAACTGTGGAATGATCTGCCTTTGCATGTTAAGCAGGCCTCTTCTTTATCTGTTTTTAAAACCCTTCTTAAAACCCATCTTTTTTCTTTGGCTTTTGACACCTAGTAAGATGTCGACTTTATTTACTTGATGCAATTTGTTACTTTGAATGCTTTTATTCTGTGGTTATAAATGGTTTATTAAATGGTAAATGTTTATTTTATCTTTTTTATTTTTATTTATTTTTTATTTATTTTTCTGTACAGCACTTTGGTCAACTGTGGTTGTTGTAAAGCGCTTAACAAATAAAGTTGGTATGGTATGGTATGGTGGATGAACACAAGGCCATTCTTAAAGGAAAATTCGGGCCAGGTGTCACAGCAAGGGACAAGAAGCAGACATGGGAGCGTAGAGCACAAACTATTAAAGGTTCATTCCCCCTGCTTGTGCGCACCTATAAGCCTGCTATATTCATAAATGCAGTTTTTTGAGCCTGCAAGGTGGGAATGTCCAGTGGAAACTAAATGAACTACGACACAACAAGATGTTCTGAAAGTTCTGTAATTGTTTGTGTGATCACTCTTCTTACAGAAGGTTATGACAGACCCAAATCATCACTATTGTATTGTTGCATTTTCCCAGTTGCCAAATATCGTAATGTAGTGATTACTTTAATTTCTGGCACTATGGCATTTCTGCGCTGTGTCCGAGATGTTAGCACGTCTTAATAACTTGCTGTCATCCATTGTCTGCAACACATTTCTTCTGCCTCTTCGTCTTTCTGCCATTTTCTCCTCTGCTAAAGAAACTCTTAAGCCTCTTAAAAGTCCTCGTCTGTGCTCCTAACAAGTTTGACCTTAAGACCTCTTTTAAGGGTCAAGATGCTTTATGAATTACTTTTTTCTTTACTAGGATTTTTTCTTTAATTTTAAGAATAAACGCCCACATTTCTAAGAATTTTCTTAGAAATTTGTCACTAGGATCTACTTTTTGCATTAAGATTCTTTATGAATACGGGCCCAGACAACTAGAACAAACATTTTTCAGCGTACTGCACGAAAAGTTGAGATTGGGTGGATGCACTATGATGGATAGGGCTTTGTTCAAATGAGAGCAAAAAAGGAGGGGGGACAAGGAAGTTGAGTGTGCCAAAAGACTGAAAAAAAGGAAAGAACTAATTGAGGAGGCAATTCGTTTGTTTTTCCCAAATGAAAAAAAATTCTCATGGCAGTTTCTGAGTTTGAATTGGATCTAACAAATTATCAAGAAGTGTCACTAGATGAAGAAACTACAGTGGGGGAAATGTATAATACATCCAAACTCACAATGATGAGGTTCTACCTCACAACAAAAAAGATCATTAGGCAAGAGAAAACAGAAAATGGAGTGGACATATCGGATTCAGACACAATAGATGACTTGCACAGAAATAACCAGGATCAAAGTCTTTCCACTTCTTCCAGGAGAATGAATAACTTCTTTCAAGCTTCAAACACAGATGTCATTTTTGTGGAAAGTACAGCCAACAATGACGGGTCTCCCTTACATTCCACAGAGGATCAGAATGGTGCAGATGATCTGGATGTCGGTCCGTGTACGTTTTGATAGTTTGTTTTCCAATTTGAAATGAAATAAGCAGAAACGAGAAAACGGCCCCTTTATTCGTTTTTTGTTTTTTTGAAAAAAACGAAAAACGAGATTTCGGCTTGATAATAATATGGGTATTTTATGTCACCCGTCTTATTAGTTTGATTATAGTAGGTTATACGCGATTTTTTTTTTATTATTGTACTATTTTACTGTTGTTTTTTAATTAACACTATATCATAACAACTTAAAAAGATCAAAATCTGCAGAAGATATTAACAAATAACATTGGTGTTGTCATAAGGCAAAATAGGCAAAACACATCTGCTTTACAGTGTGATGGAAATAAACTTTTCTTAAAGCGTGTTGTATGTCACCACAGCTTTATTGGCACCCTTCTATATTTGTTGTATACTGTAATAGACAATTATCCTGCAAAATGATGAGGTTTGGTAAAAAAAAAAAAAAAAATCATTGCGAGCAAATGTCGAATTGTGTTTTGAAATTTAAATCAACAACGTAAGAGGCTTCAGGCTGTCTGATGAACTCTGTATGATCAAACACCCAGCTTTGCAGTAGGTGGCACAGAAACAGCATCTGACCTGGTTTTAGATGTACTTTGTGACAACATGAAACACTACTTTTAATATATATTTAAAAAAACACCAGCAGTTGGTGGCAAGTCACCCTGATAATGTTTACATACCAATTTACTCATTTAGGCTCACAATAAGCAGATTACATAATTATACCATGAAAAAAATAAAATAAATATATATGTGTGTGTGTGTGTGTGTGTGTGTGTGTAAAAGCAGGAAGTCCAGTCCTGGCTGTATAATCAAACAATAAAACGAGAAACAATGAATGCCATCAAGAACATTTTTTATTCCACAGGAACTTGATCCAGTTCACTTGTTAAAGGATACTCCACTTTAAAATAAATTCTGTCATCATATACTTGCTCTTATGTTTTTTTCAGTCCTTTATGAATTTCTTTCTACTCTCAGTCCAGCCTCTCTCATTGTTAAACCATGGTTTATCACATGAATGACTACTGTAGCCCTATCTCATTCGAGACCACTCTTCTTGTTCCTTGTCCTCCATTTCTGACTCGTCCTCTTCCTCCCCTGGCTCCCCTTCCAACTCCTCTTAGTCGAACTCATCCTCTGGCTCTCCCTCAAACTCCTCTTACTCTGCCTGCATTGTTTGCATCTATTGTCCAAAACCTTTTTAGTTGACCTTTGGCCTGTTTATGGCCACTACTGAAGTTATGATTGGTTGTTGTTAAGTAAAGCAACAAGTGTTTGCACATGTGAGGAGTTAGTGTGAGGCACTGATGAATCAGTGTGGCATTTTGATTGGTTGTGTTTATAAAAGGAAATAAAGAAAGTTCCTGTCAGATTTGTGTGTGTTGTATAGAAAATTGTGTGTCGTGTTTTGCAAAAAGTGTTTAACGAAATTGAAAACTGAGTAAAAGGCCAAACATTTGTGTATGGTTTTGCAGATTTAGTGTGTGGTTCTGGTGTCTGAGTGTCTTTAGAAATTGGTTTTAGAAATTGTGTGACAAGTAATAATTTTGTATGTAAGCAGTTGAAAAAAAAAACTAAGCATTTTAGAATATTCCCTTGCTTTGATAATAAATTCTTTGCTGAAATGCATTAGCTTGTGGCTGATCTGATTGATCATAAATGGGCAAGCAACCACAATTTTATCTTTTTTACAAAGTGTTGTTTTCATTTAATGTTTGCGTTTGTATTTAAATTAGTATTAAGCTTATTTAGATTAATTTTGTTTCTTAAATCTGAAACTTATACTTGCATGATATTTTAATATACATCACAAAAATTGAAACTTGTCATTAACAAAGACAATTTTTTAAAACCTGTTCTTTATGGCAAAACTATTAAAAAACTTGAACCTTAAGTAATTACTGTGATATTAAATTTTGATACTTGTACATGCCTATTACATAATTCACATTTAAACTTTGTTTTACCTGGAATCCGGTGAGCATACCAGGACTGCACCACACGGTCAAGACCAACTGTAGCATCCTGACAAGATAGTGCAGACACGCAATAACGTTTCAGGTCATCTTCCATGTCCAGTTCCTCCTGGTTCACTAATTGCATCAGTGCCCTTTTCACTGGATAATTCACTCTGTTATTTACTTCAGGCCATATTCTTTAAATTGTGTGATTCTGTTTATTTAAAAGGAAAAAAAGGAAAACAATTAGACTAGCACAACAGCTACATACAGTTAAGGAAGTTAGTTTATTACATACAATCTTGGACCTCTAGAGCAGTGGATCTTAAATCTGGTTGCTTTAAGGAGGTATTTCTACCTGATTCTACATAGAAATTCTAATGTCGTCGTTGTGACCTACTTCAATCAGTTCGTTGAAACATAAAACAGGGGAAAGCCGTTATATCCTAACTGAGTTGCATTGACTTAACATACAATTTCCATTAATGCTTGCTCAGGATGGACACATTCGACACATGTGCACCTGCTCATGAGTTCAATCAAAGTGACAATCGCAATTGACAGCAATACTCTTCAGCACAATGGTAACCACAAAATTTGATTACAGAAAAAATTGACAGAGTTGACACCCAATTAGATGTATCTGGAGTTGACCCTTTTCATTAACCATTTATGACAGTTAATGTGTCTGTCTCCCTTTTGCTATTTTTAGTTCAAGAACGTTTCCTCTAAAAATTGTAATGTTGAAAATCTTTGGATGTAAATTATTCTACAGCGCATTCAGGAAAATTGAACACTTTTGGCAAATATTATTTCATGATAGCCCCTGTTAATTATCGCAGTAAATCTTACAGAGTACAGGCATATGTAACTGAATCAATCGACTGCCAATGTAAATGCCACAGGCCATGACTGTGTCAGAGTCAAGAATGCCTCCGATTTTGTAAATTACCTTCTATCATCTGTTAAAAGTCCCTTTCCTTATCATATTACTGAAATTATGTTGATAAGATACATGTTCTTTTGTGTAATTATTATTATTATTATTATTAGAAAGGGGGGTTCCTAATGTTTTGGCTCATGGAGGATGCCAAAAGAGAGTGTCTGTGGATCTTTTCCCAAATGCAGTGGAGGCTGCAGGCTGGTATGACCGTGAAGCAAGATCTTCATTGACACCAGTTTCAACTTTTGGGCAGAATCCATTTCAGTCACCAGAGGACCAGGTTGCTGTAGAGAGGCAGTTCTCTATGCAGTGTCCTGACATTGCATCTCTTTTTGAACGATGAGGGGGTGGTGTTAGCGCAGTAGATAAGACACATGCTTTTGGTGTGAGAGACCCAGGTTTGAATCCACTGTGAGACACCAATGTGTCCCTGAGCAAGACACTTAACCCCTAGTTGCTCCAGAGGCGTGCGACCTCTGACATATATAGCAATTGTAAGTCGCTTTGAATAAAAGCGTCAGCTAAATGAATAAATGTAAATGTAAATGAACATGTTGTCAATTTCCAACAAGAAGAGTTCCAAAATGCTTTGAAAATACTAATTGATCTTGTTCGAATTCATGCTTAAGAAAGAAATTCATAAAGGATTGAAAAAAACATAAGAGCAAGTATATGATGACAGAATTTATTTTAAAGTGGAGTATCCTTTAACAAGTGAACTGGATCAAGTTCCTGTGGAATAAAAAATGTTCTTGATGGCATGCATTGTTTCTCGTTTTATTGTTTGATTATATAGCCAGGACTGGACTTCCTGCTTTTACACACACACACACACACACACACACACATATATATTTATTTTATTTTTTTCATGGTATAATTATGTAATCTGCTTATTGTGAGCCTAAATGAGTAAATTGGTATTTAAACATTATCAGGGTGACTTGCCACCAACTGCTGGTGTTTTTTTTGTTATATATTAAAAGTAGTGTTTCATGTTGTCACTTCACATTTAATAGCCTCTTAGAATGAAATTGCAATGTAAATTCACAGTGCCTCCTAGAGCTGCAATAGACAGTGTGTAAAGTACATCTAAAGCCAGGTCAGATGCTGTTTCTGTGCCACCTACTGCAAAGCTGGGTGTTTGTTCATACAGAGTTCATCAGACAGCCTGAAGCCTCTTACGTTGTTGATTTAAATTTCAAAACACAATTCGACATTTGATGTCAAATCGCAATGATGTTTTTTTTTTTTTTTTTTTTACCAAAACTTATCATTTTGCAGGACAATTGTCTATTACAGTATACAACACATATAGAAGGGTGCCAATCACACCGGGTCACCAACTAATGAAAGATTGAATAAATTAGCACATCCTTCTTGACTCTTCAACTGAATGTGATGGTATTTAAGAAGCCTTTAACATTATGTGCTCAACATTAAATCTGTAACATGTAGCCAACATTAAGAATATGGTTGTGCCGGTGAGGAAATTTTACCATTGATTAGTTAACTTATGACAACACCAATGTTATTTGTTAATCTCTTCTGTAGATTTTGATCTTTTTAAGTTGTAATGATATATTGTTAATTAAAAAACAACAGTAAAATAGTACAATAATTTAAAAAAATAATAATCGCGTATAGGCTACTATAATCAAACTAATAAGACGGGTGACATAAAATACCCATATTATAACAAATAAATAAAATATATTTGGAAATCGTCCTTTAAAACGAAGGCTCGGTTTGTGGTTCACAATTATTTTATTAAAAACAAAGACAAAGTCACTTATATGAATTTATATATATATATATATATATATATATATATATATATATATATATATATATATATATATATATATATATATATATTTATTTATTTTTACAGACGTTATATTGCGCTTCTAATTGTCTCCGCTATCGTCCTGTCAATCATACTCGCGGGTCATTTTCAGTAAAAATGTATTTCCCCATCATCGGTTCCCAAGTTCTGACTGCTGACCGAACACTGGTCATTGATCCTCTCCCGCTCGGCGCTGTCTAGCACAGCTTCACCACACAGATTTAACTCCGCACCGCTAATTAAAACGGGCTGGTGGCAGACTAATATTTAATATTTCTGATGTAAAGATTTCTGTGAAACGCGTAAAGTTGCACAGAAGAAAGCCCAACAGGACCTGCCCTGCACAGTTTAAGAATCGGTAGCCATAGTAACGTTAGAGGACTATTATTTTGTTGAACAGACCTGAGCGACAACTGATGACGTAACATGCTCAGATTTGCTTGACCAATCGGCGGAAGGGGGCGTCTTAGGACCGCCCACATGTGGAAAACGAATTTTGAAGTCATTTATTCGTTTTATGTCTCTGAACTAAAAAAGGGAAAAATCAAGCCGAAATCTCGTTTTTCGTTTTTTTTTTCAAAAAAACGAAAAACGAATAAAGGGGCCGTTTTCTCGTTTCTGCTTATTTCATTTAAAATTGGAAAACAAACTATCAAAACGTACACGGACCGATGTCCATTTTCATCAATGACCTCACCAGATTATTTGGATGCATGCAATGTAGTGATATTTTTAACCGGAGACATCAATGGAATAGATGAACAAACCTTAGATGACACTTTGCCTCTGAGCCCAGAACCAATAGTTCCTCACAAAAGAATTCTTGTTGTTCATCGCGGACAGATATTTTCTGAACTTATTGCACATTTCTGTGATGAAACCCTTGCGCATACACAGAGTGATGTAGAAGGGAAGTTGCTCCTCCGAAACGGACAGTTTGAGATGGGCCATGACGTCAGTGGAGTGTTTTCAGAATCAGAATTTTATGATCAATGCACACTAGGGGAACAATTTTAATGTTCATTTTCTTCAGCATGATTTTGGTAAAGAAAAGTGGGAAAGTGTTGCCCGAATAATTCTATTTGGCTGGAAGAAAGAGAAGTATCTCCCAATAAAAGTATCTCCCGGTCATCTTGGAGCAAGCAATTCAAAGATCTGTCAAAAGTGATCTGATTGACAACTTTTTGAAGTATGTCTCAGAAAATGAGTGTTTTGTGTTAGAAAGCTGCAGAACTGTAGTGCAGACCAGGAGGAATTGATCGAGATACTACAGTTGTCGGAGAATTCCAACAGAAGAAAACATAAGTCAAATTTTGAAAGAACTGGCATACAAGACTCTTATTCAAGAGCCTGCTTATGTTCTTGAACAGTGGATGAGCATACTTGGACCTCTGAGCAAGGACCTTCAGGAAGTTGAACATGTTTTCTTCTTCCAAAGAAACACAAGATAACAGGACTTAACGACTACAGGCCTGTGGCTCTAACGTCTGTCGTCATAAAGTCGTTTGAAAAACTGGTTCTGGGTTATCTGAATGACATCACTGGACCCTTACTGGACCCCCTCCAGTTTGCTTACCGAGCAAACAGGTCCGTGGATGATGCAATCATCAGGGCAAAACAGGGACTTATGTGAGGATCCTATTTGTGGACTTTAGTTCGGCATTCAACACCATCATCCCAACAACCCTTCAGACCAAACTGACCCAGCTCTCTGTTCCTAGCTCTATCTGTCAGTGGATCACCAGCTTTCTGACGGATAGGCAACAGTTGCTGGGCTAGGAAGAGTAACTTGGTGAAAGGCCGCAATTCAACACCTACAGACAGATGTTTTCTGCAGCTGGTAATGTCTGCGTTTCTGAGAGCCATTTGGATAGTAAAAGTGAAATGTAACATCTCCTTCTGAAGGGAAAATTGAAGACAGTTGTATCCTCTCACGTACGACCTATGAAACAGAAGTATTTTATTAGTTCATAGTGAAATTCATGAAATACAAACCAAATAGAAGCCTATATTCCTACTGTATTTTGTACAAATTATTTAAAGAAAATATATTACAATAATAAAAGGTTACACATTACAGCACACTGTTATCACAGGTTTATACAAAACAGAGATGAAATTTTATTTTTATTTGTATTCACAATTATCATGTTTTTTTCACAAGTATTTTTCACGGCTACAATGTTCATCCGCAAGACGCAAGCAGTTCTGTTTATTAACCGCTAGAGCGTCAAAAGTTACCTACCGCAGCTTTAATAGTGTACATATTTGGTTAAAATCGATTCCCTATTTTCATTTTCGAAACTTTTTTTGGTTGGTCCGATCGATTGTGCAATCGATTTTCGAACTAAAAGTGACAGCCCTATTCAAGAGTGTATGCAAGGTTACAATGCAATGCTAACTGTTTCTGCACCAACTTGACGATCTTGATTTGAATGATTGTTTTCAATGCTGATGTCGATCAAGTTCAGCTGACAAAGGCATAGCTGTTCCCGTCTGTTTTTTTGTTTGTTTTTTTGTTTTGTTTTTTATTTGATAAAGATATTAAATTAGTTTTTCATTTTTTTCTTGTTGTTAAAATTCAAAATAGTTTTTAAATATTATTTTTTTTAAGCATATAAGTATGGAACAACACAAATTACAATTAATCTATAGGTCTATAAATACACACATATACACACACACACACACATATATAGATCAGCATAAAATTTCTATCCATGCATTACCACCACCAACACCTTGCACTCTTGCACTCTTAAAAGAGCTTTTTTTTTAAACAAAAGTGTATTTTTGAGTAAAATATTGAGGAAAGTCCCAAATGTTATTTCAGTGACATATACAGAAAATATATTCAAACAGGAAATAATTTTGTTTAATGAACATCATTATTTTATATATAAAATCATGCTTAATTAAAATGTCATGTAAATACAGAAAATATATAAGCAGGAATTCATTTAAATTGTTAATTTTGGATTGTAACATTTAGCAATGTGATTCTAAATAAAAAGATAAATAAATATAAACTTTTGCTAGCTGTCAAAGCAAAAACAAAATGTACAAAGGGTCCTTTTGATTGCAGTTTATTCTTATAGTTGTGGGCAAAATGTTAATGATATTACTAAATTAAGAGGTATTACACAAAAAGCATTTTTTTTAGTGCTCCCCTAAATAAGATATGTTGCATCAAAGATTTTTATTTATAGCACACAAGACAAAATAATAACTGAATTATGTCAGAAGCTTAGCACAATTTATCCAAAGAGATTGTGAGACCTGGAGAGTTTTTATGAACAATAGTGGACAGTTTAACTGCTCAGGAAAAATAAGAGATGACTATCAAAAAAAAAAAAAAAGAAATAAAAAAAAAGAAAAAGAAATTGAATGAAATTGATTTTTTTATTTATTTAATTCAATAGCATGTGTCCTAAATTACATATGAGTGTACAACCTGAATTGAAATATTCATTTAGAAATCAGAAACAAAACACACCTTTAGAAGTTGAAATAGAAGACTTTATTGATTTTAAAATACTTTATAAGTTTGAATGTCATTCTGGTTCAGAACAGCTGCAGTATCTTCCTCTAGGGGGCAGTAACACTGGAGACTCAACGGAAGGCTGCACAAGCGAGTTTTAAAAAGTCAATAGCGTGAATTCTCCATCGCTTTTGACAATGAAAACTACTGTACAATATTCTATAAGAAATATGTAACAAGACACAGTCTTTTGTAGCTGAGATAGAAGACTTTATTTATTTGAAACTAAATGATGTATTGGTTTCATTTTCAATAGTATGAGTTCTATTATAGTTCTGTGGCTAAAACCACCATCAAAATGTTTGTCTAATCTGTCAGCAACCATGGTGTTCTGCATCACCATGTCACACTCGGGTCATATAATACCCAGCTTCTTCTAAGATTTATTGCAAATCTAAGAGACAATTTATTTGAGCAGCAGGTTCAAGAGCAGCAGGGTCAAGAGCTAAATGAGAATCCCATTCCCACCTATGTGATAGTGTGGGAAAATGTCAGTTTTCACCAAGCTGCTCGGGTAGGGGAATGATTCAACATCAAAGGGCAGTTTATGAACCTGTACCTCCCTCCATACTCGCCTTTCCTGAATCCGATTGAAGATGGAAGTTTATGGTAGACAACCCTACACAAGAGTAAATCTGCGGCAAGCCATGGATCATCCTGTGGTGATATAGGTGAGGAATCATGTCAGGGCTGGATACGGCACACAAGAGGCTTCTTCCCCCATTGCCTCAGGAGGGACAATATTGCTTGTGACGTCGATGAAGTGCTCTGGCCTGACCCAGCCCAAAGACAAGAAGCACATTGATCATCACATGTTTACTCCTTTGATTTTTGATTTTATATTACAGTACATTGTAGGCTGTATACTCTACAATAAACAGATTGTTTGGCCCTGAACATTGTGCTTTCCATTTGTCAACAGTACTGACTGATCTATAGCTTTGGATGGTTGCAGGTTCAAAGAACAATAATTACAATATCACAGAGACCAAGGACAAGTTTATGATATGCGGGGTACAGTACTGTAAAAATAGGGGTAGAAGGAGGAAGAAAAAAAAGAGCAAAGCAGAGTAGTTAATTTTTTTTTTTTTAGCTACTATGATACAATGTGTCTTCATTCATCAAAAGACAAATGACAGAAAAATATGAACTTTGTTTTGAGATTAAAAATGTACTTCTCCCTGAGAACTAGGTTTTGAACAATTCAGTTCAATTCAATTCAAGTTTATTTGTATAGTGCTTTTTACAATACAAATCATTACAAAGCAACTTTACAGAAAATTACATTTCTACAATATTTAGTAGTAGCTTATAAGTGGTGACTGTCAGTTTGTGCACGTATGACAGGATTTTTCAGAAAAAATGTATACAAGACGTAGTCAGCAAGATGATGAAAATTATTAACAGCAATTATTATATGATGCAATCACACATGTAGCAATAATTGTTAGTTCTGTTTGTTGATTCAGGGTTAGCATCATCTGAGGTCCTCTGAGGGTCAGCATCATCTCTTCTCAGGTGTTCTGGATCCAGACTGGAGCTTGTGTAAATCCTAGCTGTGGCAAAACATAGAAACAAAATAGAGACATCATTAACATAGCTGCTGATCCAACAATGTAAAATTAATTAGTTTAACCCAAGCTAAAGAATAAGAATGTGCATTTGATCAGATGCAACTGCACTCACAATTTTAGAGATACATTATTCGAATGCTTGGCGAAAGAGATGTATTTTTAATCTAGACAATGTATTTTCTATTTGTTGCTGTATTGTTTACTGACTGCTTGATAGTGTATATCATTTTGATCACTTTGTTTATGATTTGAGAGCAGTGTTTGATTTTGAACACAGGTAAAACTGTTTTGAGGCAAAAGTTTCATTTTGCAAGAGGAATCAGAGGTTTTGTAAATAGTGCTTGAAGATGAGGTTTTGTGTTCAATTTTTTTCAGAAAATGGAGCAAGGTTTCAGAAATTGGGTTTTAGCAATTGAGAAAAACTGTAATAGTAATAATATAATAATAACTACAATTAAATATCTTGTTTACAATATTTCTTATTTAAATTCAAGTGAGCACTATAAGTGTTTGTCTTTATATCATTCAAAGACCTTGGGTGCGCAAATTTCTCTTGTTTTGTTAATTGTGAAAAAACATTCCATTCCATTTTTTCATTATCATGTACTTTGTAGACGCTCCCTAGCTGGCCTAAGCGCTAGGGCGCTGCTGCTTAAGACTTTATGTGTTGCAACAAATCAACGAGAATTAAAACAATTAAACTGCGATGTGTGTTCAGTTTAGACGTTCTATTGCTTTTCAGATAAGCCATTTTTATACAATTACACTCAACCGCTAAGAATTTATTAATTTTTTTCTCGGCTGAATATATGTCTAACATCCAACGTCGAACCAACTTTATATCGGTACGTTCAATTGACGTGAATTAGGGGAGAACCGGGGTGAAAGTAACACGGGACGAAAGTAACAAAGCGATTTTCTCCGAGCCTCTTTCTGCATTTGCATTCCCAGCTATGACAGCATGTTCAGCATGCAATCCTTGACGGAGCTGAGAAATATCATGTGATTTCCTCATCGTTTCCAGAAGTTAGGTCCGTAAAACTGTTTTCAAGTACAAAAAGTAAATTGTTGAAGCGGTAAATTTTTTTTTTTTATTAGTCGTGTTGTTTTTCTTGTTTCAATCTACAGGTTATTTAGTGCTTTAACACATCCTAAAGTTTGCATTTTCAATTTTTTTTATGTAAAATTAAATCGAGTTTAAATGTCAGGAGTTCCTGTCGGGACGAAAGTGTTACTTTTGTCCCGCTACAGTCACAAAAAGTATTTATTTTGTTCCAGTGCAAGCTATATTGTGAATTTCTGTGTCTTGCATCATTTCTTACAAATGTTAATGTCATATTATACCAAAAGAATATGTCTTAGCGAGGGTCAGAAAGACAGACAGAGGTCTGGTTTTATCCAGATGTTTTTTGAGAGGGTGTTTCTGGACATAGAGGAACATCTCTCTCTGGGCAGCTGCTACATCACATTTATATTTAGGTTTTAGCCATATCTTAGCCTTTACACCTTACACCTATGAATTTGCAGTGTTTCCAGATGTTTTAATGCACATTTTCAATTCATGCATAAAAACAACTGGATGGAAACATAAATAGGCCTACTGTTACACTATGTTTAGAGTTTTTTTATTATGCTAATGTGATTAAATTTTTATATTGTGCATTCTGTAGAATTTTTTTATATAAAAATACATTGAAATTTACAATAAAAAAATGCAGTCAGGTTTTAAGACATCTGATGAAACTTAAACTTAAATTTAAAATGAAAATATGAAAATGTAATTTAATAATTTTTTTGCAAAGATAAAGGACAAAATATGTATGCAGTTATTTATTAACAAGGTCATAGTCCGGTATACTTAAGAAAAATAATACCGATGGGGTCGAAAGTAACAATGTGCAACTTATGTTCAAAGTGAAATTATACTGAAGTCTTTCTACATTTCTACAAAATACCACCTGGTATTGATAGACCACACTTCTGAGTTACTGACCACAGCAGAAATATATCTCTTTCTACATTTCTACAAAATACCACCTGGTATTGATAGACCACACTTCTGAGTTACTGACCACAGCAGAAATATATCTCTGTATACAACATTATCTTTTAAAATGAAGTTTTTCTGAAAAATGGTACTTTCGCCCCTGCTCTCCCCTACTTCACGGCAGTAGTCCAGGAGGCGACTCGTAACAGCAGAGTTGTGGTGTTTGATGTTCAGCAACACAATCAATTTCAGTGTGTGGAAAAAGACAAGTGAGTCTTTTATAATTTAAAAGTTTGTCTAATGATTATACATTTTTTTTTATTATTATTACAGATGGATGGTAATGACCCTGTATTGTGCATTTTAGCTTATTTTTTGATAATTTGATAGATTTATTTTATTTATTAATAGTATATTTATTGTAATGAAAGCGTTCATATTTTATCATTTATTTTTTACATGTTAGAACATTTGTGCAATGTGGTGTGTGTGTGTATATGTATATATGTAGTGTTTATTGCTGCTTTTTTTGCAGAAGTCCAGTGAAATTGAGTGGTGTGGTTTTGAGCAAGTCATCCCAAGGAAAAGATAAGGTTGATATTAAGTTTAATACAAGGTCCAAATTGTCTGTTGTTCTGAAGCTTTCCTTTGCTTTTGATCAATTGACTGGTGATGACCAGAAGAGGACACTGGAAGAAATTTTTCAAGATGTCAGGGAGTACCAGAGACTAAGTTATTTATTTTTTTATTTAATGTTTATATAGTATGTTTTGACTCAAAGATGTTAAGTTCATGTGTACAACACAATAAAATGTAAAAGTTTTAGTTATCTGCTTATGGTTAAAGTTAATTGTATTGTAACAACTTGTAGTTGTTCTATTACCGTGGGCTGACTAGAGCTAAGCTAGACTGTTTGTTTTAATCTAACGGCTAGCAGGGTGCTAGCATCTATACGTCGCAACTTATTTTCGCCAGCGGGCAGAGCGAGCACTCGCGTCCCATAGACCGCACGACCGTGAGTGTCTTTGTGAGCAGAGCTATTAACAAACCAGCCAACAGGAGGCAATAAGTGTCTGTTACTCTTTAATTCGGAACACAATCATCAAACTGCACAGGCAAGGCCATATCACAAGTCATTCCTCAACACATCTCTCTCCATGACGGTGACAGTCATCCTTTTTTATAACATGGCAGTAAATGAACCCAAATCAACTCCAATTAACTTAGACATGAACATGTATAACATTACTAATATTAGAACTCAACCATCTTGCTTAAATAACCCATAACTGAACGCTAAACAAATACCCATAATGCACCTGGCTGCCAGTGCTGACTTTCGGGTCATTACATAGCCCCCCCCCCAAGAGGGTTAGTGTCCCCACAACCCTATTCTCCCACAACAAAATCTAACAAATGTCCTGGCCAACGTCGAACACGCTTCGGCCTCTCGGATGTTTTACCCCCAGCGCCAGGCTCAACCCTGAGTCCGTTATTGTCCGTTGCAGCGCTGGGAGTGGATGGTGGGGAGCCTCCCTGGCCTCCACCATTCTCTTGTTCTGGGGCCAGTGGGTGGTACGGTGCCAACCGATCCTTGTGAAGCACCACCCGCCTACCCCGTCCAGGCATTCGGACCCGGAAAACCACCTCCGAAATTTGATTTAGAATCTCTCCAGGTCCCTGCCAATGATGAGTCAGTTTGGGTGACAACCCGCGCTTCCTCTGGGGGCAGAACACCCACACTCTGTCCCCTGGCTTAAGGGTAGGCCCGTGGGCCCGGGTATCGTACGCCCGCTTCTGGCGGGCTCCAGCGTCCTCTAGAGCCTCTCTGGCCAGTTGATGGACTGTGCCCAGAAGCTCCTTTAATCGCCGGAAGTAGTCCAGTTCTGGTCCACCAGCAATCTCCGGCTCGGGAGGCGACCCGAACACCAAGTCCACCGGCGTGCGGAGCTCCCTTCCAAACATCAGCGCTGCCGGTGTGCACTGACTTGACTCCTGCACTGCTGTCCTATATGCCCACAGGACCAGGGGCAGATGCTGGTCCCAGTCTCTCTGATGCTGACTAGTCAAGATGGCAAGTTGGGTGGCCAGGGTGCGGTTGAACCGCTCAACCAGTCCATCGCTTTGAGGGTGGAGGGGAGTGGTTCTTGTTTTCTTTACCCCCAGCCGCTGACACACCTCACTGAACAACCGACTTTCAAAGTTCCGCCCCGGTCACTGTGAAGTTCGTCCGGCACCCCGAAACGGGCAAACATCTCATCCACTAGTCGCTGTGCCGATGTGGAAGCACTCTGATCCGGCACCGCATATGCTTCAGGCCACTTTGTAAAATAGTCCATAGCTACCAGGACAAAGCGGTTGCCGGCCTCTGTGATGGGAAATGGTCCCAAGATATCCACTCCGATCCTCTCCATGGGTGCCCCTACTAGGTACTGCTGCAACGGTGCGTGAGAGCGTTGGCTGGGTCCCTTCTGCGCCGTGCAGACATCGCAGCAGTGAACATGTAGCTCTGCATCCTGCCGACACCCCGGCCAGTAGAACCGCTGCCGCAGCCGCCGCACTGTTTTGGAGTTCCCGAAATGGCCAGCTCCAGCTGCCCCATGAACCCAATGGAGGACTTCTGGCCGCAGAGCGTGGGGAACTAGAAGTTGGAGATGGTCAACTCCCCCCCCTGGGTGCCTGCCACCGCCTGTAGATCACATCATCGTGGAGCTCCAGGCTGCCCCACTGAGCATGAAGTGATTTTATCTCAGGCCCCTGAGAGGACACCGCTGGCCAGTCCGGACGTGCTCGAGCCTCCAGCCAACCCTTCACCTTCACCAGAACTTGGTCATTTGCCTGCTGTTGTCTCAGCTGCTCGATGGTGAATGGCCCTCCGTCCCCATCACTGCCACCCGGCTCGGTGGCTGCCGACGATGGGCCCAGATCTCGTTCTTCCTGACGAGCACAATACCGACATTCATCAGCAAGGCATGGACGTCTGGAGAGGGCATCAGCGTTGGCATGCTGCCGCCCTGGTCGGTGCTGAACCTCGAAGTCATACTCTTGGAGGATCTCCAGCCACCTTGCCACCTGACCCTCTGGTTGGCGGAAGTTCAGCATCCAGGTGAGGCTAGCATGGTCGGTCCTCAGTGTGAACCTGGTGCCCAAGAGGTAGGGCCTGAAGTGACGGACTGCCAGGACCACAGCTAACAACTCCCGCCGGGTGACACAGTAGTTTCTTTCAGAACGACTGAGGCTGCAGCTATAATAGGCCACCACTCGCTCTCCAGTCTCCCCCTTCTGGGAGAGTACGGCGCCAACCCCCACGTTGCTGGCATCAGTGTCCACCAGGAAAGGTTTGTTGGGATCAGGGTAGGCCAAAACAGGAGCATCTATAAGAGCGGCTTTTAGCTGGTGGAAGGCTGCCGCACAGTCCTCGGACCACCCAAATCGCCGACCCTTATTTGTCAGCTGATGTAAGGGGCTGGCGATGGTGGCAAAGTCTCTGACATACCTTCTATAATAGGAGGCCAGGCCTAAGAAACTCCGCAACTCAGTGAGGTTGGTTGGTGGGGGCCAGTCCCTCACTGTGGCCACCTTTGTTGGGTCGGTGGCCACTCCGCTCTCACTAACAACGTGACCCAGGAACTGCGTTTGGCGGGTGAGCAAGTTACACTTGGCCGGGTTCAACCGCAGCCCAGCATTACGGATGGCTGTCAGAACCTCCCTTAAATTGTGGACAGCGTGGTCAAAGTCTCTGGCATGGACTAACAGATCATCCAAATAGACCACACAGCGGGTACGGGGAATGTCTTTAAGGACCCGCTCCATAAGCCTCTCAAAGGTGGCTGGGGCATTACACAGCCCAAAGGGCATCACCTTAAACTGCCACAGTCCTTGCCCTATGGTAAACGCAGTTTTGGGCCGGGCCTCCGCCGCCAGCTCCACTTGCCAATACCCACTGCGCAAGTCCAAAGAGCTGAACCAACAGGATCCAGCAACATAATCCAATGCGTCATCAATGCGCGGCAGTGGGTAGGAGTCCTTGCGGGTGACCGAATTTAGCCGACGAAAGTCCACGCAAGGGCGCCACCCCCCAGTTTCCTTCCGCACCATGACCATAGGTGCAGCCCAGGGACTGTCTGAGGGCTCTATAATGCCATTAGCTGCCATATCTCTGATCATTTCCTCAGCAGCCTGGCGCTTGGCGAGAGGCAGTCTGTGGGGCCGCAAGCGAATGGGAGCAGCGGGACCAGTGTCAATGTGATGCTGCACCAAAGCTGTTCTAGTACAGTCCTCCTCTCGAGCGGCAAAAATGTCCACAAAGTCTTTCAATAGGCATTGCAGCTGCTCCTGCTGCAGCATGCTCAGATGCTCACTGCTTCGTCGCCCCAACTCCTCAACAGCAGCAACAGTCTCAGGTGATGGATGGGTGAAAGGAGCGTGCGCTGATAATGACTGGGATGCACTGGTCTGAGTTGCAATACACCCCGGGAGCACCCCTTGAGTCTCTACAGATCTTGTATGGCGGCTGGGGGCTGGAGCCAGTGAACACTGGTGTCTAAGCGGTGGCTGCGGGGCGGCAGCCTCTCCATGATGGCTCCGACCCGACCGGAGTGGCACTCTCTCGTTACCTAAGCACAGTGCGGGCCCCAGCACGTCGACACATGCTCCCCAGTGGGCTAACAAGTCCAAACCAACAATGCACTCATCTCTGATGTCGGCGAGCCAGAACTCATGGCTTGTCTGGCTCATTCCCACCGATACAGACAACAACTTCTTCCCAGGCCTTACTGTCTTTTCACCCGTGACGGTGAGGAGTTCGGTATTGGTGGGGGTCCAGTCCCCTGGAAGAGGACCGGCTGTCCCTGGCAACAATCCTTTTTGTAATAAGCAAATGGTGGACCCTGTATCCACCAGGGCGCTGCAGGGCTGTCCGTCAATAACACAGTCAAGGTACAATCCTCTGATAAGCCCACAGCGCCCCACAACAGGGCAGTCATTGTGGAGGGGTGCCAAAGAACGGGGTGAGGGTCCCCTCACTGCCTCACTCCAAGGTCGTTTCCCGGGGGTGATGTTGCCCGGGGCCGGGGACTCGGGGCAGGGCAGTCCCTGGCGAAGTGCCCCGGCTCTCCACAGCGGTAGCAGCGGTCTAGTTTCGACCTCCGTCGGGGGGTCACTGGTTGAACCCGGCTGACCTCCTCCTGAGGCTGAACTCCGTCAAGCTCTTGTTCTGCTGCTCTCGTCAGCTGGCGCTGTAGTTGAGATCGACCTGTTGTCGGCCCAGCCTGCAGCACCTCCTCAGCTCGCTCAGCCTCTCTCAGTGCCTCACTCAGGTCTTGGGGTGATGACAAACGGACATGCTGCCGTAGGCGCTCAGGTGTCAGGCCCCGCAGGAAAGCGTGGAGGCTCAGCTCTTCCCTCGCTGTGGCTGGGAAGGTAGGGTAGCCTTTCCTAGTATGGACCCGTATGTCAGCGGCGAATGCACCCACACTCTCTCCTTCACATCGACGTCGGTTAGTAAGCTCTTCCCTGCTCTGCTCTGCAGAAGTTCTCTGCCCGAAGCGGCTGTTAAGGGCAGCGGTGAGGGCCTGGATATCACAACGCTCTTCGGGAGACAGATCGCTGAGGACCTGAAGTGCAGGACCCTCCAGGGTGAGGGCCAAGTGAGTAGCAGTCTCCTCGCGGGTCCATCCGTCGTGGAGAGCAGCCAGATCAACCTGGGCCAGGTAGGGCTCCAGGGGCGTCAACCCGCTGTATCGTGGTAGCTTTGCGGGTGATCGTGGAAGAAGGCTAGACTGGACACTAATTTGGTGCATTGGTGTGACAGTCGAAGGTTCATTCTGCCCATGCATAGGAGAGCGATGCACAGTCCGGGGAACGCTGGCGCCATCAGGCCAGTACGGAGCCCTTCTCCGCGCCGACTCATTTGTCAAGCGCTCCAACGTGATTCGGTTCTCTCTGAGAGCACGCTCTATTTCGCCTATACTTTGCTCCATAGCTGCGTCTTCTAAACGGCCTAAATCCCACTTCTGACACCAGTGTAACAACTTGTAGTTGTTCTATTACCGTGGGCTGACTAGAGCTAAGCTAGACTGTTTGTTTTAATCTAACGGCTAGCAGGGTGCTAGCATCTATACGTCGCAACTTATTTTCGCCAGCGGGCAGAGCGAGCACTCGCGTCCCATACACCGCACGACCGTGAGTGTCTTTGTGAGCAGAGCTATTAACAAACCAGCCAACAGGAGGCAATAAGTGTCTGTTACTCTTTAATTCGGAACACAATCATCAAACTGCACAGGCAAGGCCATATCACAAGTCATTCCTCAACACATCTCTCTCCATGACGGTGACAGTCATCCTTTTTTATAACATGGCAGTAAATGAACCCAAATCAACTCCAATTAACTTAGACATGAACATGTATAACATTACTAATATTAGAACTCAACCATCTTGCTTAAATAACCCATAATTGAACGCTAAACAAATACCCATAATGCACCTGGCTGCCAGTGCTGACTTTCGGGTCATTACAGTATGTAAAGTAGGCTTTGGGATTCATTTGGGTTTTATAGTGTTTGCAGCGATAGTGCTGGGTAATAAAATAAGTACTGCAATAAAAAAAGTGTATGATGAATGGTCTACAATAGTTAATGTTGGTCTTGGACCAATGTTTTGCAGATTTTAGCTCAAATGTGAAGTCCGCACACTTCATTAAGACCATGATGTTCTTCAGAATTAGTGTAGATGTAGGTTTTATAGTATGTTGGGTGCTAAAGTTACTAGGAAATTGTCACTTTTGTAGCAACATTGTCTGTTTCTCAAATAAAAACTTGTGTGGTTTGTAATGTGTGAAAAGGGTTTAAATGGGTGTTTGTAAATTTTTATCTTGTGTATGTTTTTGGATGTGAGACTTATTGTGTAAAATTAGTTTAATTTGAAATGGGTGTTATGCTGTATATATTTGTATAGTACAAAATAAATAAAAATATATAATTTAGTTAGGTGTATTTATAAATTATAATAATCCCAAAAATAATTAATGATGAATATTGCAGTTGTATGTTTTGTTTTTGAAGGGTTGTAAGCATATGACATTTTATTTTTACATCATCTTTTTTTTTAAGGTGTCTGTGAAGGTGAAGGTGTTGCAGTTCCTCTCCCAGAAGCAAACTGTCACTAGGAGCCGGCAGAGGCTGACACAGAAAACATATACTGTTGCAGACCATGCTAAAACTATCTACTTAACAGTGTGGGGTGACCGTTCTTTGGTAATAGGTAGCTGGTATGAACTTACAGATGTGTCTGTACGGTTGTTCAAACAGACACCTTGTGTCCAAAAAGTGAAACCACTTTTTCCCTTGTTGATGACTGTGGTACTTCAGCAGAGGTAGAACCAGGTGAACGAGAGAGGATTGTAGGAGAAATTGTGGACACAGATATTATAATTCAGTACCTGTGTCCACAATTTCATACTTTAGAGTTTGTGAATCTGGAAACCAATATGACCCGATGTGAATCTTGCACTCGTTAATCTATATATTTGTGAAATAGAAGTACAACATTTGAGGTGAGTTACTTTTTTTTGTCACAGGTGTATATACTTGTGTCTACTGGACTTTATAGCAGAGATGTTTGTTTTCTTTCAAATACTCACTACATTAGTAGAAATGGTTTCACTTGAAAAATAACACAAATGTGTGTCTTTTTTTGTGTAACTTTGTTACAGTTGTAATATAATATTTCTCTTATGTGTTAAGCAATTTTTTTTATATACATATACATACAGTAGGTGGTCAGCCTTTCTGTCGCTTACCGCCGCGGTGGTAACTGTCGCGTGTTAAAATCATTCGCGAAACTACCGCCAGGTGGCGCAAAGGGACGGATTGCGAAATGAATGTAATTGTAAAATTAGATAAAAGAAGGAAGTAAAACAACAATAACATTATGATATAACATTGTAACATTAAAAAAAAACTTTTTTTTTTTTTACAATTTGTTAATTTTTAAAATGTTGGATAGTCTTAGACTACAGTCTACTAAACAAAAATTAAAAGAAGACCTTAACACAAAGGATATATAATATAGGCCTTATATTTATTTACTGTTTAATAAAAATAGCATGCATATGGTCCTTTGTGTTAAGGTCTTCTTTTAATTTTTATTATATATATATATATATATATATATATATATATATATATATATATATATATATACACATATATATAAGCTAAATGTTTTAATTTTCATCTCGATTCATTCTTGGTTTAAAAAAATCTTCAGGTTCCATATGCAGAGCGAAATGGGAACGGTCGAGCATTTAGCAATAATTAGTATTAGTTATTATTCTTGATTTTTCAAACTACCAGCATTTTTTAATTATGCCTTATGTGTGACCAAAAATTAGGTATGATTTGTTTCAGCTGTTTGATCGTGCTGGTGCCTCGCGCACATAATGGAAACAGAAGTCGTTCACCAGACATTCGGCGTGAGCACTTTGACATATTGTTAATTATGATTTTTTTTTCATCAATAATGAAACGCACACAGCCTATTTACCTCATGAATAATAGTTAAGCTTCAAATGGGCAACATCACGAATATGGAAACGTTTGATTTCTCCCGATTGAGCCTATAGCCTATTTTTTTCCTCTCACAAACTTTAAAAAAAATAAAATGCAGCAAATGAAAATAGGTGATTGATCCGTTAAAATGAAACCTATACACGACTCATATATTTTTTTCCTCTGACAATCTTTATTTTTTAGCGTGTTTAAAAAATAAAAAATAAAGAAAACATTCAGCAAATGAAAATAGGCGATTAATCCGTTAAAATGTGTTACTCTTGGTTAACAGTAATTATAATTATTTTACTTCAGAACAGAGCCTGGGAATAATCTCCATGTTTTTTTCATTGCATCTGAAAACGACTTTGTTCATTACATTCACTTCACGTCACGAATTCTAATGCGGCCTGCACCACATGCTGAATAAACAAAAAAAGTTCAGTTTTTAAAATTTTATTGTTTACATCAATTTAAAAAAAAATATGCAACTAATGAAATATAGGCTATATCCTAATGTTTTACGTGATTTTTTTTCTTCTTCATATATTATTTTTCAGACATGAGCACTGGTATAAGCATTTAACAAACACATACAAGTGTGCACTTTGGCAGAATTCAATTCAAATTGTCATCAACAGCCATTAGGCATTAGGTAAATTGCCTTTAAGGTAAAATTGCGCATCAGAATAGACGAATTTGTTTCTTAAGGGAGAAAAAAAAGAAATTCAAAAAATGCCAGCGAATGAACATGTACAAACTGTGAATAGTCGCAGTATCAGTATTGAAGGACAAGTGCTGGATTTTTTTATTTATTTTTTTTTTTACTTTTTTTGCCCTGCAACTCACCTGAAGAAGTTCAGATAAATAAAATATCTCAAGAGAGAACCTCATATTATTAAATTCAAAAGTGCTTTCCATATTTGGATCAAAATAGGCTACATTTGTGAACGCACATTTTCTGAAATGTTGCGCGTCAGGTCATGCAAGCCTGCATCTTAAAGCCTCTGTCAAACTTTCTGCGTCCGCGAGTCCTCTATGGACCGTTAGGTAGGCGCGACGTAGAAATCGTCATTGGAGAGTGTGTGCAGAGGCTCTGAGCAAACGACCGCATGGACAGGTGCCCGTGATCAGTAGGCTTCAAAAACAAAATTGCACATGTGCAGGCAGAGTGAAGAAGCTCATTGCTACTCGAACCTGTGCAATCCGTCAATACAAGAATATAAAGACAGTCAGATGTGCAATAATTCTGGGCAATTGCAGAGCTGGCCATCAGCCTGCGCATTCAGAAGTATAAATTGAAGAAGTCTGCGTCCGCGCTGGCCGTGTACACATCTGGATTGCTCATGCGGAAAGTATAACACAGGCGTTACAATTGCAACTTCTTTGTGTTACTCCTTTCAAGCTGAATCTCACAAAATTGGATAGCTCCCGACAGCATCAGGTGTTTTATTTATGGGGAGTAGAATTGTTTATTTCAATGAATGTAATAGATTATATATCATAATAGTTAGTCTATAATATTATAAATCCGGTTGGTTTGCATTGCTGACGTAATATGTAAATTATAGACTTGCACTTAGACCATAGTGCGGCCCGCTGGAAAAAAGGTTGAGAACCACTGATATAAAGGTTGCTGTCCCATTTTATACAGGAATTGTTCATTTAAAAAAAATCTAATTATATTGTTAGTTTTAATTATATTGTTAACAGAAGTTCATTTAGAACTTTTTTTTACTTATAAACTCCTTGACAATTTAAAGTTAGTTTAATAGTATTTAAATTCAAGTTAAAAAAAAGGTTTTAATTGCTTAAATTATTTTTAATAATGAATAATATGTTATCATGTTTATTCATGTAAAAAATACGTGTTTATTCTTTAGGAAAACAAGGGGAAAAATAAGGGACAATCCGAATATTTGTTTTGCTTTACCTATTTATGTAAGCTACAATTATTCAAATAATAATAATAATAATAAAATAATGTAATTAAAAATACTTTAGAGCATAACAACTGAAGGTTTATGAAACATTAGCCAATAAAGCAATTTTTTTAAACAACGGAACTTAAAGTTGTGAACTAAAATATTATTTCAACCATACAGCATGTGAATAAATAAAATGCATAATTTTCTATTCTATTTTCTATTTCATTATTCATAAAATGCATAATGTTTCTGGTGTTTGGATTTGTACTTCAATATAATGAGCTCCAAGTTTAAGAATAGTCCTAGACTTCTCTCTCTCTTTAACAGCGTCTTCCTTCCGTTAGAATTTTCCTGCCTTGCTAAATGTTGGGCTCATGATCAATAAGTTCGCCTCAATCTGATTCAGTGAAGTCAAACCGCAGACAGTGAAGTCTCTGAGACCCGCGCGCTGTGAGGCGGGAACAGAGGACTCCGCTTGGTCTTAAAGCCTCCCGCAAACATCCACGATCACAAATAACAATGATTTTCGTAAAATAATGATTAATTATTAATTGATTATTTGTTATTATCATTATGGTCTTGTGAAAATAATGATATGGGCTTCGTGAAAGTTATGAATACAAAGAGTAGTGCTGCTGAGTCAGGGCCGTCGCCAGAACAAACCAAATGGGGGGGCATTTAATTTTCATAGGGGGGCACACTTTTTTAATGATCTGAGACAGACCATAACATAAACCCATATTAGGCTATAACTAAAACAGACCACAATAGTCTTGTTTTGTTCAATTATTCAAATAAAATACTTCACCGTTTGATCTCAACGTCTCTGTTTATTGTCTCTTAACATTTCCAAAACCGCCAAAAATGTATTCTGAGATCGCATGCAACGCGCAGCTCGGCTGCGCAAAGGAATTGCGTATAAACAATACAATACTGTATGCTTAACTAAATGAATTGCATGATTTATATATACATATACTTACACCCCAGCCAACATTGATATGTGGGCCCCATATGGGTTATACCTGGGCAGCATGGGTTCTATGTGGGCATGGGATGAAGACGGGCAATTTATGTGGGTCCCATGTGTTTTTCACAATGTGGGTCCCATATAGGTTTTACCATATGGGACCTTCATGGGATCAATATGGGCATGGGCTGAAGATGGGCAATTTACGTGGGTCCCATGTGTGATTCACAATGTGGGTCCCATTTAGGTTTGAACATATGGGACCTTCATGGGATCTATGTGGGCATGGGACACAAATGGGCAATTTATGTGGGTCCCATGTGTGTTTCACAATGTGGGTCCCATATAGATATGAGACATTTGTGGGATCTGTGTGGGCAAAACGATTTTTAGACTTAATTACATCTTTACACCTTTAAACTATATTGGTTAAAAGCCACTTTTTAGGAATAAATATTGAAGATTGGCAATGGGATGAAGCACAAGTTAATTCTTCTTCTATGTGTATACATCAACTTCACCTGTCTAAACTAAAGCTCTCTAATATATTTTCCTCTGTAGACCCACTATGTGATAGGTGTGGTCTAACACCAGCATCATATATTTTGGAGTTGTCCTAAGATTGGTAATTATTGGATTTCAGTTTTTCAGTTGCTGTCAGAAGTGTTGGGAAAGCAGTTGGATCCAGACACAATTTTAGCTGTTTTTGGTGTCAGTGATAAAATAGAACAAAAAAATATATAAAAATTTTTGCAGCATGTAAGCCTTTTATCAATTATTTTATTAAGAAAGCAGTAGTTGAATTCTAAGTACCCCCCAAACCCTTATTTTCTTTTTCCATACCCGGTATATTATTATGATATTAAATCTAGTGCTAAATCAGGATTTGTATAAAAGTGTAAAAAAATTGCATTGTAATGTTGTTTTGTTTTTGTGCCAACGTAAAAACAAACGAATAAAGAGAATGTTTTTAAAAAGTATTTTAAAATTAAAATTATCAATATTAAAACGTTACCCTGCCTAAGCAAAAATACATTTTCCTTTTATTGCACACGTTAGCAGGGACAACCCTTTTAAAATTATTTTTATTTTTATTTTAACTCTAGAGTCTAGATAGAATTACATCGGTCTCACATGGGACTTTCCTCTATACTCTCAAATGTTCTCACAACCTTCCGCTTGACAAAGTAGTCCTGTTGTATTAAAATTTGAGTTCGTTTTTATTTCACATAATATTATATAATATAATATCATATGCCAATGATCTTGGCTGAAAATAAGCGTATATTTAAATTTATAGCTGTAAAGATTTTAATATTAGAATAAAAGGAATTCCTGCGCTGCGCGCGGATACAGTCTCTTCTAAGCACAGTGGTGCAGCAGCACGGACTGACGGCAGGAGTTCCTAACAGTCAGCAGCACTCAGCGGCCGTCACGGATCGGAAATAAGCAGGTAAAATGCATATTTTCAAGAAATTTATTAATTATCCACGGTTTCAAGTATTGGGAACATTGTTTTGAATGTTTAAATTACCGATAACATAATGTAGCCTTTAAAATTGTGATGTTGTATTTTTTTTCTGGCCGCGTTATCGTTAAAAATGTCTATAAAGGCTTTAAGCATGTCGTTTTTGTTGACTTAAAGGTGTAGTTTTGTTCTTGCCTGCCATTAATGAAGTAGGATTCTCGGTTGTTGTTAATTTATGCTTCACTTGTGCATTTTGTGGCCGTCTTGCCGCCATTTTTTCCACCTGAGTGGAAACTGAATTTCCACACAATTTATAGTATTAACCGCGTTTGAATGGCAGAATACTTAGTTTTTAATACATTTGAAGTAACTTGCTCCTAAAAACGGCAGGTGGGGTGGATTTCAAACAGTTTTGAGACTACCATTGTTTAGGCTTTTCTGTGCGCGCAGGCCGTAGACATCAGTCATCAGTTCCATAAGGTTAAAGTACCTCGATACATTTTTTCATGTTCACAGAGATAATTTGTCCTCTGAATGACACCTTTGCTGTCAAACTCCTCTTATGAATGTCTGCATGACATGTATAATTCAGTTTAGTTTCCAAGAATGGCAGGACAATTTTCTCTGTGAGACGATGGAGGAACGATCAACTCTTGAAAGCGTTGTTAGGGAGGGCGCTGGTGCAGCCTCCGTGTTGCCAGATTCAGGTATAGTGCTTGGGTGTCGTGACGTCATTACTATGCAGTCCATTTACCACTTAGCGTGGCTGCTATGTTGATGGCCCCCTACTGCTACTGCGCAGTAATGTGCTCATGCTTATAATGGGGGAGGGACTTCGGTATCAGTTGTTATAGAAATTTTTAAAATATTACTATACCAGCAATATCCTGCAAGCATTTTGTGCATTTTTAAGCAGATTAAAGCATTTATGATTGGCCATTGTTTTCATGTGCTCAACAGATATCTCTGTGATTGGGTACAATGATCACCAATTAATGTTATTCACTGAGCACTTACACTGACACACGGGAGCATATGAAAGCCACCATCTGTCAGCAGATCTGTCAGCGGATCCCTAATATATCTGCTCATAGACAGATCCTCTGAAATGCTGCTTTCAAATTCTCCTGTGTATATCGGTGTAAGTGCTCAGTGAGGAGGGTGAAGCGATGATTGTAATGAGTGCATGAGTTTTTTACTATTTGGCTTTTAGTCATTCTCTTATCTACAGCAGTAAATATTAACATATGGGTAACACTATTTTACAGTGTTTGTAACATTTTACATATTGTTGAAATAAACTGCACATTAATTTAGTTCATTTAGTTAATTCATCATATACTTAAGCCTCCTGTCAGTGCAAACCTACAAAAAATTAATTTCAGTGGAGGGACAGAAGATGAATCAATTTTGTTTAGAAGACTAACAAGTTTTATGGGTTTGGGACAACATGAGAGTGAGTAAATTACAATTTTCATTTTGGGGATAACTTACATTTTAATGCTGTAGTAAGTAAAATGTTGTTAATTAACATTACTAAGTAGTAATATGTACACCTACACTGTGATAAGGACACTATAAAATAAAATGTAAACCAAGTTTAAAGCTGGACATTTCATATGATTAAATGTGTAAACTTTTGTTTTTATAGGTGGACTGAAGAAGAACACAATGACCAAGACTGTGAACCAGAAAGACTCTCAAAAAAAGGGACTCTCAAAATGGTTCACGGGGGCTAGAGACAGGGGCGGAAAGAGAGCAATCAGGTCACAGCAGTCATCAGGACTGTGATCAGTTTTGTGTGTCCATCCATACAAATTGTTGAGACCAAGTATTTTAATACTGTATTGTAAGTTGAACAGTTTTTGTGTTTTATGTTGTCGTTGAAGTGTTTAAAAGGGATTGTTCACCCAAAATATAAAAATCTTTTCTCTCTCTTCTATTGATTTAAACCAGTGGTGTCAAACTGATTCTGGAGGGCAGAACTTGGCTCCAACCCTAATTAAAAGTACTTGATCCAGCTAAACAAACCCTTCAGGATTATTTTAAAACTAGATGTAATGTGTGTTGGAACAGGGTTGTAACTAAAATACGCAGGGCTGTGGCCCCCCAGGGGTTTGACACTGCTGCTTTAAACCCCATAAGCCTTTCATTCATCTTTGAAACACAAGTGATGTTATTAATTAAATTAAGATATTTCTGTCTCTCCATATAAAGTCTATTCATGAATTTTCATATATATATATATATATATATATATATATATATATATATATAGTACAGTACAGACCAAAGGTTTGGACACACCTTCTCATTCAAAGAGTTTTCTTTATTTTCATGACTATGAAAATTGTAGATTCACACTGAAGGTATCAAAACTATGAATTAACACATGTGGAATTATATACATAACAAAAAAGTGTGAAACAACTGAAAATATGTCATATTGTAGGTTCTTCAAAGTAGCCACCTTTTGCTTTGATTACTGCTTTGCACACTCTTGGCATTCTCTTGATGAGCTTCAAGAGGTAGTCACCTGAAATGGTCTTCAACAGTCTTGAAGGAGTTCCCCGAGAGATGCTTAGCACTTGTTGGCCCTTTTGCCTTCTGTCTGTGGTCCAGCTCACCCCTAAATCATCTGGATTGGGTTCAGGTCCGGTGACTGTGGAGGCCAGGTCATCTGGTGCAGCTCCCCATCACTCTCCTTCTTGGTCAAATAGCCCTTGATGCCTTCAGTGTGACTCGACAATTTTCATAGTCATGAAAATAAAGAAAACTCTTAGAATGAGAAGGTGTGTCCAAACTTTTGCTCTGTACTGTGTGTGTATATATGTGTATATATATAATATATGTATGTATGTATATGTGTGTGTTTTTTTTTTTTAATGTTACATACGTTTGGTTATGTAAAACCAGCTGTTGGGATAGTATCACCTTGTTTTAAAATAAACTGGTAATTTTGGTGTTTAACACTTGGTTTTAATTTTGGTGTAGAAAAACTTATATTGAAAATGTCTAAATTATAATAAAGTGCTTGATATACTGAACTTTTAAATTGCACCTTTAATATAATTTTATTTATTTTTTGTAGATGAATGACCAGTGGAATAGTCAAGAAGATGTATTATTATGAATGTTGCCCAGTTTTGCCCCACTTAGGTTCTTTATGACATTTATATGGGCTAATTCATACAGGGCCCACATGGAACCCATGGACAAACCCATCTGGGCCCCATGTTTAAAGTCATATGGGGCTCACATTGGCCCCACAGCTGTTGTGTTGCCTGGGTCATATGTGGGACCAATATGGGTCTTATATGTGTTGCCCAGTTGGGCCCCACATTAGCCCCAGTCAGGCCCCACCTTTATTTTGTTGTATGGATCATAAGTGGGACCAATATGGGTCTTATATGTGTTGCCCATTTGGGCCCCACATTAGCCCCAGTTAGGCCCCAGTTGGGATTCATATGGGTTAATTCAGATAGGGCCCACATGCAACCCATGGACAAACCCATGTAGGCCCCATATTTACAGCCCATATGGGGCCCACATGGGCCCCACGATAGAATGTTGGCTGGGACACAAACTGCATATTGTAATTTGAATTAATAAAACTACTAACACAAAAATAACATATTGAAAGGTCTGCTGCTGGAGACTTGCCATTGGCTGTTGTATTTGAATAATTAATGAGGTAGGTCTTTGCAAGGTTTGGGTGCTGTTTTGGGATGTTTTAACAGTCATTTATGAATATAATTATATTTAAAATTATGTTCTGTGTAATAATGCGTTGAATAATGAATCGTCTGAATCATTTCTGAAGGTAATGTGTTATGCATTTCTAGTGTTACCGTTGTAGTGATTACTGTTCATGTGAGGCAAGTTCTGCTGAAACAACATTATTAGGATAATGATCTAAATCAATAACTTTCAACATTATAAACGTCTAACTGCACATTCGCACCGGCGGCGTCGAGAGCGTGAAAAATCGCCCTTGCTGTTTTGTTAACGACGCTGCAGAAAGATTCGTGAGCGTTCAGATGCTCTGACGTAGTCACGTAGACCGAATTCCTATTTTGTATTGAAAGTGGCCGCAAAGCAAAAAGACTTGTTGATCTTATGCAGACTAACCACAAGGAGGTTAACGTTATAAGTTGATCTCATTAAATGTTGATGTGGACGAAATATTAAGATCCCTTTAAAATGAACGATCTCAGACACCTTGGTCCACATATCACTTTTAATTATTTTTTTTAGGTCCCTGTACGCAAACAGGGACACATCATAGACTACTGCAAACGCGAAACGGCAATAATCAACCTGTCCTCTATTTTGCTTGGGAACTAATGTGATCGGAGCTGCGTCCTCTGGAATCCTCTCAAGCGGTTGACTTTTACGTTCCGATTGGTTGCTGCCCAACCGCGTCATAGCTCATTACTATAAAGTTGCCTTGATTTAAACTCTGCTCGACGCTCTCAAACGCCAAGTCGCGCCGCGCCGCTCCTCGCCGCTGGTTTAAATTGAAAATGAATGACTTCCGGCCACTTTGACGCTCTCGACGCCGGCGTTGTGAATGCACAGTAATGCAAGTTTGGTTAATTGTTCTGTACGTTTTTAATGTACCTATGTGAGACACCACAATATTATGTTAATTAAAAAATTATACAGCCATTATCATGAAAAATTAAAGTGATGAGACAACGCCTCCCTGTCATTAAAATGAAACCTATACACGACTCATATATTTCTTTCCTCTGAAAAACTCAGCTCAGCTGTGGACGATTTAAAAATGTTTGATTTAAAGCAATGGTTCTCAACCCGCGGCCCGTCACGAATTCTAATGCGGCCTGCACCACATGCTGAATAAACAAAAAAGTTCAGTTTGTAAAATGTTATTGTTTACATCAATTTAAAAAACATATGCTACTAATGAATTATAAGCTATATCCTAATGTTTTTATGTGATTTTTTTCTTCTTCATATATTATTTTCAGACATGAGCACTGGCATAAGCATTTAACGAACATATACAAGCGAGCACTTTGGCAAAATTCAATTCAAATAGTCATCAACAGCCATTAGGTAAATTGCCTTTAAGGTAAAATTGCGCGTCAGAATAGATGAATTTGTTTTTTAAGGTAGAAAAAAAAGAAATTCAAAAAATGCCAGCGAATGAACATGTACAAACTGTCAATAGTCACAGTATCAGTATTGAAGGAGAAGTGCTGGATTTTCGTTTTTTTTTTTTTTGCCCCGCAACTCACTTGAAGAAGTTCATATAAATGGAAACCATACACTGTAACAATCCTTAATTGAAGAAATGTGGCAAATATCTCAAGAGAGAACCTCATATTATTAAATTCAAAAGTGCTTTCCATATTTGGATCAAAATAGGCTACATTTGTGAACGCACATTTTCTGAAATGTTGCGCGTCAGGTCATGCAAGCCTGCATCTTAAACCCTCTGTCAAACTTTCTGCGTCCGCGAGTCCTCTATGGACCGTTAGGTAGGCGTGATGTAAAAATCGTCATTGGAGAGTGTGTGCCGAGGCTCTGAGCAGACGACCGCGCGGACAGGTGCGCCTGGTCAGTAGGCTTCAAAAGCAAAATTGCACATGTGCAGGCAGAGTGAAGAAGCTCATTGCTACTCGAACCTGTGCAATCCGTCAATAAAATAATATAAAGACAGTGATGTGCAATAATTCTGGGCAATTGCAGAGCTGGCCATCAGCCTGCGCATTCAGAAGTATAAATTGAAGAAGTCTGCGTCCGCGCTGGCCGTGTACACATCCGGATTGCTCATGCGGAAAGTATAACACAGGCGTTACAATCACAACTTCTTTGTGTTACTCCTTTCAAGCTGAATCTCACAAAATTGGTCAGCTCCCGACAGCATCAGGTGTTTTATTTATGGGGAGTAGAATTGTTTATTTCAATGAATGTAATTGATTATATATCATAATAGTTAGGCTATAATATTATAAATCAGGTTGTTTTGCATTGCTGACGTAATATGTAAATTATATACGTAGAATTGCACTTAGACCAAAGTGCGGCTCGCTTGAAAAAAAGGTTGAGAACCACTGATATAAAGGCTGCTGTCCCATTTTATACAGGAATTGTTCATTTAAAAAAATCAAATTATATTGTTAGTTCTAATTATATTGTTAACACAAGTTAATTTAGAACTTTTTTTTTTACTTATAAACTCCTTGAGAATTTAAAGTTAGTTTAATAGTATTTAAATTCAAGTTAAAAAATAATTATTGTTTATTCTTGTAAAAAATACGTGTTTATTCTTTAGGAAAACAAGGGGAAAAATAAGGGACAATCCGAATATTTGTTTTGCTTTACCTATTTATGTAAGCTACAATTATTCAAATGATAATAATAATAATAAAATAATGTTAAAATACCATTGGCCTGAGTAATTTTGACCATTATAGAATTGTGACTTTAAAGATTAGGTGGTAAAAATACTGTGAAATTAATAATGGCATGGATTTTAGAGCATAACAACTGAAGGTTTATGAAACATTAGCCATTGGAACTTAAAGTTGTGAACTAAAATATTATTTTAACCATACAGCATGTGAATAAATAAAATGCATAATTTTCATAACATTTCTGGTGTTTGGATTTGTACTTCAATATAATGAGCTCCAAGTTTAAGAATATAGCCCTAGACTGGTTCTCTCTCTCTCTCTATTTAACAGCATTAGCTCAAAAAATACTCTTCCTTCAGGTAGAATGAATGTTTTTCTGCTTGCTAAATGTTGGCCTCATGATCAATAAGTTCGCCTCAATCTGATTCAGTAAAGTCAAACCGCAGACAGTGAAGCCTCGGAGACCCGCGCGCTGTGAGGCGGGAACAGAGGACTCCGCTTGGTCTTAAAGCCTCCCGCAAACATCCACGATCACAAATAACAATGATTTTCTTAAAAATAATGATTAATTATTAATTGATGATTTTTTATTATCATATGGTCTTGTGAAAATTATAATATGGTCTGCGAGAAAATTTTGAATACAAATAGTAGCCTAGTGCTAAAATTATGAATACAAATAGTAGCCTAGTGCTGCTGAGTGCAGGCATGTTTCAGTAACGCACCGTTCCTCAGAGCCAAAACACAGACCGAATTCTGTTCAGCTGGAGGGGGTCGGGTTTTGGATAGTTATTAATGGCTTCTGGGGGGTCGAGATAAAGGTGTGAATTGCTCTTTCATATGGACAGTGTCTTATGAGGCTTTCACTTGCTGAACCGGTTTATATAGGACTGTTGTTTTGGTTATATTCACAGTGCTGCTCTCTCCGACGCGAGAAATACAATACATTCACACATTACACTATTCCTTTTCGTTTAAAAACATTTCAAGCTTTCCGTAGCTATATTTTTAATGAACCTATGTGAGACACCATGATATTATGTTCCCAGCCGGCACATGACCGACCTTCAACGTTGAAATATGGTTGAAATAAGGTCAGTTGTGGTTTCAACGTTGAAACAACGTTGATTCAACGTTTAAAGCTGAATGGTTGAAAAACATCCAGCACATGACCAACTTTCAATGTTGAAATATGGTTGAAATAAGGTCAGTTGTGGTTTCAACGTTGAAACAACGTTGATTCAACGTTTAAAGCTGAATGGTTGAAAAACATCCAGCACATGACCAACTTTCAATGTTGAAATATGGTTGAAATAAGGTCAGTTGTGGTTTCAACGTTGAAACAACGTTGATTCAACGTTTAAAGATGAACTGTTGAAAAACTTCCAGCACATGACCAACTTTCAACATTGAAATATGGCTGAAATAAGGTCAGTTGTTTTAATGAAACAACGTTAAAAATGTTTAATGCTAAATGGTAGTTAAAGGTTAACAAGCTTTTAAATTATTTATATTAAATTATTTAAATTAATTAATTATTTTAATAGCATTTTAAAATATTTTAGTCATGATACCTATTCTAAAATCTAAAGGTATATGTTAAATATTATCATCATTAACAACAATAAAACTATATACATTTCGCTGCTTTATCACACTGAAACAACTCCCATTGGTAGTTGTATTTTATTACTTCTATCATGATTGGTTAATCTGGCTGTCATTCAGGAAACTGGACAATGAATCGGTTCGCGCCTTTCTACATTTAAAAATATGACCGTTATTGTCGTCTTTCTGTGAGTGAGGCGGATAACTGTGAGCTGCTGCTCGTCATAACTGACTGCTCTATCGGTCCCGAATTATTTCATATTTGCCTGTACATTTTTTATTTATTTTGAGCGAATTTGAGTCGTGACATGTCAATGGAGAACAAAAACTGTGAACACAAGAAGGGTCAGGTGTTCTGCGAGGTCCTGAAAACATCTTGGCAAAATGAGGTAAGAAAATCGCTAACGTTATCTTTATTATCTTTTGAAAATAGTAAAGTATTACCAGAGTTTACAAATGGGTAGTTTAAAGGACATGTAATCTGCAGATGAATAAATACCCGTGTGTCTATTTTTGCATTTCTTTATCACAGCTGATCAAGTTAGGTGCTCACCTAATGTGTTGCTGGTAAGAGAGATTTAGAGATGGTTTAGAGATTTTCCCATATTTTCCTGATATGTATCCCATGCATTAGGTGTGTTATATATGTTTGTATGCTTATAATAGTTTCAAAGTGTTTTCTGAAACATATAAGTGCAAATGTTTGTATTTAAATAATATAATTTTAATGAATTAATGAAAATGAATAAATAAATAAAAGGATTGTTTAAAGCCATGGTTCTCAAAGTGTCAGGCCCCCTCTAGTTGTTATGCAGGTGAATCACTAAATTAAACTAATTAATGTTAATATATTTTAACTTAATCTTTAAGTTTTTTTTTTGCACATTTAAGTATGTTAGAGTTAAAGTACAGTACAGTTTTGTAACTTTTGTTACATAATTACATTTAAAATTACATTTTAATTTAAACTTTTTTTTATTTACCTGTGAATGTAAGCACAGTTGTAGTGTTAATGTTCAAACATGGTAAAGTGTCTGACAACAATAAATATTCTTATTAGAATAAAACTGCCTCATTTTTTAACTGTAGACCTGTAGCTGAATAGTTTGGCCTACTACGCTGCTGAAATGTAATGTTGGTCATTATGGTGCAACTTAATATTTAATAACAAATATTTTCTGAAGTGGTACTTGGTATAAAAAGTTTGAGAACCAGTGGTTTAAAGAAATGGTATAATATGAAATCCTGCTTTTTAAGAACTTTTCAGTAAACCATTTCTTCTTTCCCCTTGTAGAGTCATCGAGGATCCAGCTTGTTCTTGAAACATTGGTAAGAAATTGTTCATCTGCTACATTGCACTGTCACTTCTGCTAGAGATGCTTTGACCTTTTGTGATAGGTTTTGATTGTACTTAGTTTATTAAAAATGTACTGAATTAGATTTTATTTGTTTTACTACACTGTATTACTAGTGTTTTGATTAAAACAGTGTAACTGGGGGTTCTGAAAACACTGCTTGTGAATAATTTGTTAATATTGTAAATTTTCATCTGAATACATTAAATAAGTGTTTAATGAATAGTGTTGTCCACTTTGTTTCCAACCTCACTGTTACTGAACTGTAAAGTGAAAATATGGTGTGATTTATTTTGCATTCAGTTTTCATTTAAATATATTTCACAATATCAAAGTTATTGTGAAACATTGTGGACATACCTAAACAAACTGGTTAAATCTTATGTTCCCTCCAGAAGTTTGCCCTTTGCAAGTGAACGACTCCTTGTGGTGCCATCCCAAAGAGGTTCAAAATCACTCTCACGGACCTTTTCCTGGACTGTGTCCAGCTGGTGGAATGACCTCCCAATCTCAATCCTAACTGCTGAGTCTTTACTCATTTTCAAGAAACATTTTAAGACTCATCTTTTTCACCGGAACTTAAGCAACTAATGCTAGCACTTTTCCTTCTTTTCTTGTCTTTCATATATAAAAAAAAAAAAAAAAAAACCTGGCTATGTGTTCTGTACTAGACTAACTGAGACTTATCATGGCACTTGTTTACTGTTGTTGTTCGCTTGTACACCTGACTGCTTCTGTTCTTCTCATTTGTAAGTAGCTTTGGATAAAAGCGTCTGTTAAATGATTAAATGTAAATGTTTATACAGGACGGTACAGAAAGTGCACAAGTGGGAGAGAGTGGAGGGGACGGCGTCAGAAAGGACCTAGCGCTGGGACACTTTCAAGGATCACCCGAAGCACAACCACACTGTATACACGAGGCTGCTGGTTCTAACATTTTAGAGTCTCCTTCGGTAGAAATCTCATTCTGCATTCCCCACGGTAAAGAAGACACAGTCCGGGGGGGTTCCCATTAGAAATCAACTGGTTGAAGGTTCCCTGCTCATACTGTGCAACACATTTTCACTGCACAAATGTGCACAACTTGAAATGAGACACATTACTAAAACATGTTTTTGACAGAAACTGTAGTTTTCCACCAAAATAAAAGATCCACTGGTTTCAGTCATAAAGGTACAAGGGTTTGTCTTGTAAGTGCTGAACAAAAATATGCATTTTTGTGCCGAATTATTTTACAAAAACCTTTAAATATTATTGTATTTGGATTGTTCTACTACATGTTTTTAGCATTACCTCCATGCATACTCTGCATAATAAAGTGTGGGATTATTTTCATCTGTTTTATTCAGTATGTTTACAAAATTTAACTGTTGTTTGACAATTTTGAGCATGTGGTTGTTTATTGAAGTTGTTTGTAAAGCCATTGCTGCCAGTCATTAGATTTTTAGCCTTGCATGTACATTGTTGATCTAAATGCCAACTAGGATCTAGGTGTATTTACACACGGTGCAAGGTACGACGGGGAAACAACGTCGTGTTATCAACGCTGATTAACTTTTCAAAATCAACACCTCATTCAGCTTTCATCCCAGGGCTGCAGCACGACCCTAATTCACCCATAATGCAGGTAAGACGGTGAAACAGCGTCGCGATTTCAACGGTGAATCCACGTCGTGATTTCAACGTTGATCCAATTTGCAAAATCGAAAGGTTATTCAACATTGATTCAACGTCGGGATTTCAACAGTGAATCAGCGTTGTGATTTCAACCGTACATCAACGTCACGATTTCAACGGTGAATCAACGTCGTGATTTCAACGTTGATCCAATTTGCAAAATCGAAAGGTTTTTCAACGTTGATTCAACCATGGTACCTGACGTTGTTTCAACGTTGAATCAACGTTGAAATGCCGGCTGGGTTAATTAAAAAATTATACATTCATTATCATGAAAAATTAAAGTGATGAGATGGCGCTCCCTGTCATTAATGCACATTAATAACTTTTGCACAAACACTTAAATATGACATAGACAGTAAAAGAAATGGACACAGCGACCCCATTGGAACTCAATTGAGACAAGTGAAGCCCATTTTTAGCATTTTTTAGCACTTCCGTTTCTGACTCGCAGACTCAAACGAAGCTTGATGACGTCAGCAGCCTGTCTGACAGATGTAAATCTTCTAGTAGCTGTGCGTGCAAACTGCCATCGTTAATCTTGCAGAGACGGCGAGCTTGAGCGGGGAGTTCTTTGGCGTGAGTGAGCAGGAGTAAGTATTCTGATTAATTATTTTGTATAGTATTTTAAAATGTAACGCCAGTACGCCATATTAAGTTAATTACCTGCAAGCTTCTCCTCCTGTCTGTACGGTAATGCGACAGAGAGCCGAGTGGTTATGACGCAATCGTTAGCCTATTTTTTACAAAAACTGTTTTATACGGGGTCATAATGTAACATAGAAGGTAATGGAGCCCTTTATACATTGTCGTGTATCTTTAGAAATAAATAATGGACAAATGGAGTTTTTAAATGCCTCAGATGTAAAGTTATTCGCTGTCAAAGTGACACCAAAATGAATGGGAGTCAATGGGAATGCTAACGCAGGTGAAGTTCTGCTAAAAGATGGCAGCCCCCACCCGACTTCAACTTCCGGTCGACTTCCTTGCCCCCTGGAATATGAGCTTCTTATCACGAGTAAAATTCATACCAACAGCCAACATATTTAGCTTGATCAGAAGGTTGACTGCAAGAGTTGAGCGGGGTGTTAAGGGTTTGTCTGTTTCTTTTACTGATTATTTTCGGGTTAAAGCATGATTTAAACAGATTCACACTCAATCGCTTTTGCAATAATGCGTTCAAACAAATGTAATCTTACAGTGCTACATTATCAGCATGCTATCTGATTTTGAAATCTTGAAGTTAATCGATCAGTTTAGATAAAATAACTGACTTAGTATCATATGCATCTTTTACAAAGGTGTGTTTGAACTAAGAAACTGATGTTTCCTTCAGGCTGTAGATCTGCTGAATATCAAATTGTACCATAGCTTCATGTCTTTGTTTCTTTTCTTTTTACTGTTTAAGTTTTTTCCCTATGCCCACTGTATGCATGTGTGTGTGTGTGTGTTAGACTACTGTATGCATGTGTGTGTGTGTGTGTGTTAGACTAGTTTAAGTGTTTATGTAGTAAATAATATCTTAGTTGTATCACACTTGAGGTTGTTAATTTTTTGTTCATAACTGAAGTTCCCTTTCGATACTTCACTCATACTGCGTATGGGGAAAAGCTCCTTTTTTCCTCGATACTGAAGCCTTTTTTCAATAACGCAGTGCAACTGCACTGCCATTGGTTTAATCTGTAAACTTTTTTAAACCAATGAAAGCTCCTTTTTTGCCGAGCTTCTCCGCATCCTCTCCAAGGCCGTTGAGGAACTCCATCTGGAGTGGGCCCCCTCTGAAGAGCCAACACGCAGCAGGCTGGACGAGTGGTACCTGCCAGGACGCCGCCAGGCCCCCCGCCAGCGACCTGCCCCATTCTTCCCTGAGGTTCATGATGAGCTGACAAAGTCGTGGCGCGCCCCCTACTCGGCCCGCCTACGCACTTCCTCTGCAGCTCTCAGCTCAGTAGATGGCTCTCAGGAGAAGGGCTATGAGCAATTGCCGCCCCTGGACGAGGCCGTGGCTGCTCACCTCTGTCCCCCCGCGGCTGTGGGGTGGAAAAATAAGAGAGCCCTTCCTTCCAAGCCCTGCAGGACGACCTCTGCCATGGCTGGCAGGGCCTACACTTCTGCGGGCCAAGCCGCTTCATCTCTGCACACCATGGCCATATTGCAGGTGTTCCAGGCAAAGCTTCTCCGTTCCCTGGATGAGTCTAGCTCTAGTGAACCTGCTTTCCGTGACCTCCGCAGCGCCACTGATTTGGCTCTGCGTGCCACGAAAGCCACGGCCCAGGCCATCGGATGATCCATGGCCAACCTGGTTGTGCTGGAGCGCCACCTCTGGATCAACCTAACAGAGATTAAGGAGAGCGACAAAGTGGCCTTTCTCGATGCCCCAGTCTCTCCATGCGGCCTCTACGGACCAGCGGTAGAAGGGTTTACAGAACGCTTCACTGCAGCACAGAAGTCGTCCCAAGCCATGCGACACTTCCTGCCCAAGCACTCCACCTCTGCCCCGAGTCGCCCCAGGACTGCGCCGACTCAGCACCAGAGCAAACCTGCCCCTTCTACACCCCAGGCGGCGCCCCCTAAGGAGCAGCACCCAGCTCGCCCCACTAGGCGCGCTAAACTGCCTAGATGTCAGGGCCCCCGGCAAAGGATTGTGCTGGACCCGACGCCCTCTAAATCCTCCTGATCGTTGGGGAAGAAAGAGGAAGGGGCAAAGTCCCGCCGCGGCCGGACCACCCCAGAAGCTCTCTCGCCTGTCTGCTGTGCGACCTGGGCCCACTGTTGTTGCGTCCACGCAAAGCGCTGTTGTTATGGCGAACACAATAAATATTTCACATTTTCAAAAAGAGAGCAGTTTTCCTCTTCCACACTCGTCAGTGTTCAGGCCCCTAATCAGAGGTCTGCCATCTGACACTATCCAGCCCCTTGTCACGCGGGCCGAGGCCTGGCAGGCCATCCCCGGAGTGTCCAAGTGGGTGTTGGGGATAATAAAACACAGCTACTCACTGCAGTTCGCCCGAAGACCCAGCGTTTTCGCGGAGTGATTCCCACCTCGGTAGAGTTAAGGAAGGGAGCCATAGAGATAGTTTCTCCCTCAGAAAGCGGGTCGGGGTTCTACAGACGTTATTTCCTTGTCCCCTAGACCTCAGACACCTGAACCTTTCCCTCATGAAATGGAAGTTCAAGATGTTGACACTGAAGCAGATCCTCACGCAGATTTGCCCCGAGGACTGGTTCTTCTCGCTGGACCTGAAAGATGCTTACTTTCACATCCAGATAGCCCCCCATCACAGACAATTCTTGAGATTCGCGTTCGAGGGTGTGGCTTACCAATATACAGTCCTTCCCTTTGGGCTGTCTCTAGGTCCCCGCACTTTCACGAAGTGCATGAACGAGGCGCTTTCCCCTCTGAGACAGATGGGAATCCGCATTCTGAACTATCTCGACGACTGGCTCATTCTAGCCCAGTCACGAACTGAGCTAGACCTCAACAGATCCGTGCTCCTGAGCCACTTACAGTGCCTAGGACTCAGGGTCAATTTCGCCAAGAGCTCACTGCTCCCCAGCCAACGTATTACGTTCCTGGGAGCAGTTTTCGACTCCGTAAATATGAGGGCGGTCATATCACCAGAGCGCGCTCTGGTACTTCAGCAGCTCGCGGCCTCTGTCAAGAACAAAGCCTGTTTCCCTCTGAAGTTCTTTCAGAGGATGCTAGGGCTGATGGCTTCCGCCTCCCCAGTTTTACAGCTCGGCCTCCTACGAATGCGGCCCTTGCAGTACTGGCTGAAACTCTGGGTCCCACCTAATGCTTGGCGGCACGGCCGCTTTCGCATCAGGGTCAACCAGGCCTGTCTAGCAGCCCTGGAGCCTTGGATGAACCCTGTTTGGTTCAGTCGTGGAGTACCCCTACAGGCGGTTTCCAGAAGGACGGTGCTCTCAACAGATACGTCCAACCTGGGTTGGGGTGCTCTGTGCGAGGGCAGACCAGCCTTCGGTTCGTGGTCCCACGAAGAAAGCCATCTCCATATCAACTGCCTCGAGATGCTGGCAGTAGAACGAGCCCTTCAATCCTTTCAGGCAATCTTGGAAGGGCGCCACATCCTAGTCCAGTCGGACAGCATGACAGTGGTGTCCTACATAAATCACCAAGGCGGCCTTTCGTCCAGCCGCCTCTGCGCACTGGCAAAGCGCCTCTTGGAATGGGCATTACCCAGGTTGCGATCGCTCAAGGCGACACACATACCTGGCAAGACGAATCTGGGAGCAGACATGCTTTCACGGAGCAATGTCCCCTCGGACGAGTGGATGCTCCATCCCCAGACGGTTCTCAAAATCTGGGAGATTTTCGGGAAGGCAGAGGTCGACCTCTTCGCCTCAGAAAGCAACTCTCATTGCCCAACTTATTTTTCAGGGATACGCTGGCCCACAACTGGCCCAGCCTCCTTCTTTATGCTTTTCCCCCGATCGCTCTGATCCCTCAGGTCATCAGACGAGTCAGGGAAGACAGACACAGAGTCCTCCTAGTGGCCCCACTCTGGAGGACCCAAGTTTGGTCCTCGGAGCTTTTCAGGCTTTCCATGAAAGCCCCATGGCCGATCCCCCTGAGGCGGGACCTCCTCTCTCAGGCGAACAGGACAATCTGGCATCCACAGCCAGAACTCTGGGCTCTGCATGTATGGTCCCTCGATGGGAGCCTCTGAGCCTCCCCGGGGACGTGCTACACACCATTGCTCAGGCAAGAGCCCCGTCTACAAGACGCCTCTATGCCCAAAATGGTCAGTCTTTGTTGACTGGTGCTTAGCACAAAACAAAGACCCTGTTGAGTATGATGTATCTCCAATACTGTCATTTCTCCAGGAGCGTCTAGAAAAGGGTCTCCTATTGCTGGCCAATCAGTGGGTCGAAACAGCCTCATTGTGCGTTTCCTGAGAGGTGCTAGGCGGTTGAAGCCCCCACGTCCTCTCACCCTCTCGGTGAGCCCTGCATGCCTTGAGTTTGGGCCCAATGACTCTAAGGTCATTTTAAAACCCAGGCATGGCTACGTACCTAAAGTGCTCTCGACGCCATTCAGAACACAGGTAATTTCCCTCTCAGCTCTGCCTCCGTTGTCAGGTGAGCGAGAGCTGGATTTACTCTGCCCAGTGAGGGCTTTGAGAATTTACATTGAGCGGTCGCAGCCATTCAGGCAATCTGACCAGCTTTTTGTCTGCTTTGGTGACCGCACCAAAGGGTCTTCGGTCTCAAAGCAACGCCTCTCGCGTTGGATAGTTGAAGCTATCGCTCTATGTTACTCCTCTATGGGCCTTGAGTGCCCCATAGGAGTTAGAGCCCACTCTACTAGAGGGATGGCCTCTTCATGGGCCTGGTCTAGTGGTGTCTCTATCAAGGACATCTGTGAGGCGGCCGGCTGGTCCTCGCCGTCCACTTTTGTCAGGTTCTATAACTTGGATATCCTGACCTTGCATGCTCGGGTTCTTTCGGTTTGATACGACGGCCTCTAGCAGACTCTGTCATCATACCACCTCCAGTGAGCTAGCTCCCTCTCAGCAGTGTAGCGTCAAGGGTTCGATGGCTCCGGCCCTCTCACTTATCCTCTGGACCCCAGGGTGTTCAAGTTAAGTCTTGTCGTTCCCTACCGTGGCACGGCGTGGTTGAATTCGTTCCCCATACGCAGTATGAGTGAAGTATCGAAAGGGAACGTACTCGGTTACGAACGTAACCTCGGTTCCCTGAGATACAGAACGAGTACTACGTTATATGCCGTGCCACGAGGCTGAAAAAAGGCTTCAGTATCGAGGAAAAAAGGAGCTTTTCCCCATACGCAGTACTCGTTCCGTATCTCAGGGAACCGAGGTTACGTTCGTAACCGAGTACGTTTCTAATCATGCAGATTTTAGCTACATGCTCTGTGTAGTATTGTACAGTAAGAAATATTTTTTATTTAACCAGGAAATTAACGTTCTTAGAATTGACAGACAGTTGACACTGAGAGGTCAAGTAAAAACTTACAGCTGATCTAAATATTTATAACTTATCATAACTAGTTATGACTGATTATACATATTTCCCCTTTGAGCTGATTCGTAACACAGCAAACAGAGATTCGGTCTGTCTGCGGTGACTCTTGTAGCGATTCAAGAGGTTTCATGTTTTCTGACACCTTTAAAAAAAAAAAGAGAGAGAGAGAGAACAACAACCAAAAAACAGGCTGAGCATCTCAGAACAAAATCTCCAGATGCTCTCCTGAGAACCAGACCGAAAAACCTGATCAGCTGTCTGAACTTTTGATGTACCAGCAACAACCTGAACATTTCAGAAACTTTACAACATCACCTTGAACCTCATTTACATCAACACAATCCTCATAGTTGAAACACTTATTTCAGTGTCCTTCTGCAGTGAGTTGAAGTTCCCTTTGACATAAATAATTGTAGTATTTCTGTAAAAACACTTCCTTTCTGCATAAATACTGGCCACACAAACAGATGAGGAACACAACACAGTCCACTACAGAGAGAGAAACTAGTGTTAGTTTACTGAATGTGGAAATGAAAATATAGAAAAGGGTAAAACTCAGAGAAGAAGAAACAACATGGATGATGTCTAAGAATATGTGAACGTCGTACGAGGTAAAGTCAGAACAGATATCACAGATTCAATGCCACGAGAATCCAGTCATATAGCACGGATAAAGATTCAATAAGAGACTCAGAAGACTGAACAGAAAGGATTGTTGATATCTACGTCAGTGCAGAGGCTGTAAGAGACATGAAACATAAGAAAGAGACAGAAGACTTCAACACAGAAGAACCCCGAACACCTCGACACACAGGTAACTGAGATTAAAGGACATTTTCTGATTATTCTCTCTCTTCCAGGTCCTCCAGTATGATCTGACATGCTCCATTTGTTGATGGTGGTTAATGGTTTATTTTTTTCCTGAAAGTGACTGATCATTTTGCTAGAGAAGACACTTATTTGTCAACCAGGTTCATGTGGATTCATTTAAAGCTTCCTAAATATGGATTTTAGAAAAGGTTTATTTTGAGACCTGTTCACGTTTTCCTCCAAAACCAAAAATGGATCATCGGCTGAAAAAAGAAAATCATATACAGTGAAACTCGGATGAGTAAATAATCAGGAAACCATTTTTGAGTGAACTGTTCCTCTGCATTTATTCACAAAACACAAGATCAAAAACCACACTAATAAACGTCTGACAAGCGTTAAAGTTAGTCTAAAGTTCACATGTTTCAGAAGATGTGAGTCGTATGATATGAGGAAGTGAAGAGACTAACATCATATCTATCCTCTTCAGGAAGTGATGGTGTGATGATCTCCAGAGCAGCTGCAGTAGTGTTTGTGCTGCTGTGTGTTCTTCTGCTGACTGCACGCATTATACTGTGTGCCACCTTCACTCAAGAGAGACAACAGCTGCTGACTAAGATCACCAACCTTACAGTAGAAAGAGACCAGCTACTAACAAACAATATGAACCTCACAGAAGAGAGAGACCAGCTGAAATCAGAAAGAAATGATCTTCAGAAGAAGTTTGCGGGTTAGTTTCTTCAGTCTAACTGGAAACTTGATCTAAAGCAGACTCAGATTTTAAAGTGGACTGTCCTGGATCTGTTGTGTAGCTTATGCTTGTAATTGACCTTTCTTTAGCTCTTTATGTTTATAATGATTAATGATAATTTAGAGAAAAAACATGATCTTTTGTGATAATCAATCTTTGGCCTCAGATGAGACACAAACCTGTCAAATACACAGTACTTCAGTGTCTAGAGAGCACCAATGAGATCAGTTTAAAACACTGTTACAGAAACCTTCCTTTGAGAAACAGGTTTCCTTCTGAAAGTCATTGTCTGTTACAGTATACAACATAAACAGAGCGTACAGATACAGTGAAATTAAGAGATAAACTGTAAAGAGATCTTGCACTCAAAAAATTGAATATTCAATACAGTATACTGTCAGTTATTGTACAGTAATAATACTATAAACAACTATGATCAAATAAACACTACTAGTAGAAGTAATATAAATAACCTTTTTAATTGGGTTTAGATTAAAATTTAGTTCAAGTATCCCTAGCCCTAGTAAAAAAAAACAATTTATTAAAAGTATATTTATTTCATATTAAGAATAATTCAAATCTATTGACATATTTACTGATACATCGCTCTAAACTTACTGATAAAACACTTATATTTCAGCTTTATTTGTAGTGCTACTTCTGCACAGTGCACATCTCTCAATATGAATCCTACAGTGTGTTTAAATCTCACTGTTGATGAGGATTGTATGATCTCTGAATAATATTTAATGTCTTTAAATGCAAGATATTTCAAGTGTAGCTGAAGTATAATTGCTATAGTCCCACTTTAACACAATCAAATAAACTTCAGTGTATCTTTAGTTGCACTTCAACACTACTTCTGCACAATTCAAATGAATAAAGTACAAAGTTAGTTGTTCCAGTTTAGCAGACTTTAATTTTACCAGTTTAATACACCACAAGTACAATTGCATTGTATTTTTATTAAGTACATAAATATGTAAATGTATTTGTAGTATACTTATCATTTTAGTGTATTTATATTTCACTAGGGATGTCTTATCTGTGTTTATAGATGGATGGAAGTTTAATCAATCCAGTCTTTACTTCTTTTCCTCTGAGAAGAAGAGCTGGACTGAGAGCAGAAGATACTGTAGAGAGAGAGGAACAGATCTGATCATCATCAACAACACAGAGGAACAAGTGAGTGTGTGTGTGTGTGTGTGTGTGTGTGTGAGAGAGAGAGAGAGAGAGAGAGAGAGATAGTGTGTGTGTGTGTGTGTGTGTGTGAGAGAGAGAGAGAAAGAGAAGAGAGAGAGTGTGTTATTGTTTCTCTTCTCAGGATTTTGTGAAGAATATTTGTGGTTCTGATCATTTCTGGATTGGTTTGACTGATGTTGAAGAGGAGGGCAGATGGAAATGGGTTGATGGCAGCAACATCAACATCACCTCTGGGTGAGAAATGACTGAACTGAACTGATTATTATCTAATAAATGATTGTCTCAGTCAGTATCATATCACACAGAAGCAGCTCTGATCTAACTCTGATCTGTTGATGCAGGTTCTGGGCGCGTGGAGAACCAAACGACTATCAGGGAAACGAAGACTGTGCTAACATTCATTCATCAGGATGGTTTGATTCTCCATACTAAATGTGATAGTAGTGTTAAATGGATCTGTGAGAAGAGTATCCTTAAATAAATGATACATTATAATAAAAATGTACATATATGCATCATGAACTGATAAATGTCAGTAATCTTACCTGTTTGTTTTTTTTGAATGGCACATTAATTAGGTTATTCTGTATAAACAACTAAAAAATAAATATAAAAAAACATTGTAATATTAAAATTTTCATATAAAACTTTTTAAAATCATTTTGTTTTGAATTTTTAGATCTGAACTAAAATCTGAATGTGAAAAACAACAGCGATGTTTCTACAGACTGAAATAAAATCAGAAATACACTGATATAATAGAAAAATTCATAAAAACAGCATTGATCCAATATTGTTAACCAAAATGATCATGATTTTAGGAGTATTACTCAGTACATCAGTAAAGTTTGATTTGAAATGTGACTCTTGCAGCTTTTTTGTAATTACAGTATGACAATAAACATGATTTACTTGTTTTCAAAAACTGGTTTATTTCCTGAACCACGTGAAGATGAATATAAATGGAAAATCACATAAACAGCTTCTAATGTTTGACTGAGAATATGAACAATAGTCTGACTGTAGAAATCAGGATATGATCTAACAAGTACATCTTCTTTATAAACACTTTCTAGCATCAGTATGATCGGTACATCACCAAATATAAGTCATTATCACTATATGAAACTATTACATGTTATTTATTTAAAACATTTTTATGACTGTTTGTTTTATGCTAATGAAAGCAAAAATTGCTTACACAAGAAGCCCAGATTTTACCCCAAAATTACTGACAGTTCCTTTAAAGTCCAGCCTCATTAAAGTGAGTGAATAATGGACTGAAGGAAGAGCATCAGATGCAGTCGCTGCTAAAAACTGTTCATCCGTCTGAACTTCTGATGTAACGTAACATGTAACATGGTTATTAATGGTCATTGTGTTTTTGAGGAAACAAGTTTGAGTTTTAGTACAATACCTGAGGGAAGGGAAGGAGTTATTGTGATATAATATATTCACTTGAACCTTGTTTACCACACCAAGCGTTGCTGAAGATCAATGCAGAGAGGGAATGGAAAAAGGGCTTTGCAAATATTGACGTTATTGTAACACTTGTGTACTTTTTGTATTAATTGTGTCTTAGTTGTCGTTTGACCTCAGTCTGTTTAGTTACTCATTCTGTTCACCTGTTATTTAGTTCATTATCTCATTTAGTTTCAGTGTATTTATGACCTTCAGGTTTTGTGTAAGTCAGTCTGTGTGTGTGTGTGTGTGTGTGTGTGTGTGTGTGTGTGTGAAGGGGAGGATTTTCTGAAGGTATTTTTGAGTCAAAACGACTGAACACCTGTGACAGTGTGTTTGTAGTTGTAGAGAAAAGCCACACGTGTGTATCAGTAAGTTTGAAGTGAGAGAGAAATGTTTTAAGAGTTGCAAACCTGTAGACTTTTTCTCTCTCCCACAAACACAAGACAACAGTTACACCTTCTCAAATTCTTCATTGCAGGTGCACAAATCCTATTCTACAGATCACAAATTAAGAAACTCGTACGCTCACATTATTGATACAATTGCTATTTTTTAAAACTATTTTAATGTACAACATGGAGGTTTACACTTTACATTATAGCATTTATTTGAATTACTGAGAGAGACTTTTAGTAATTAAAGTTTGTGTGATAGAGATAAATCTATATCTGTCAGGTATGACTCGGGACACAGGTGTTAAGGTGAATTCAGAACGGTGTTTATCAGAATAAGGTTTCAAGTGCTCAGTGTTTTCAGTTCCTCAGTGCACGGTGAAGCTTTGATCTTCTAGTGCAGGCTTGAATGTAATTCACATGGAGCGGGGAATCACACAGGTGAGTTTGACAGGAACACAGATGTCAAAGCCACAGTCAAGGATTGCTCATTAAAGTTATCTTGCTTCTTATAAGCCAGAGACAGAACCAGCTCGGGGTAATCACAGGAGACTACAGCGACCGCCGAATCACTTGATGTTGCACGGTGATCCACAATCCTGGGAACAGCAGAACAAGAACACAGGTTACAGTAACACTAAGGTGAGTATACGTTACATCTGGCTTGCAGGAGCTTGGAGACAACTTTGAACTGAGGTGCGGGTGAGTGCTTTTATAGTGCCCTTGATTGATTCTGTGATGCGTGGCAGGTGTGGCTGGTTAGTAATCAGGTGACTGTGAGCGTTGGTGATTGGTGGGGACCGGGCTTACCAGATCCCTGACACTACTCCTCCCTCCAGCTTCCTAACTCTCCGACAGGGGTCTACCTCTGGGTCGTGGAGTGGGTTTTTCGGGATTCTGAGTATGAAAGTCTGTGAGCAGGTTGGGGTCGAGAGGATATCTTGACGAGGTACCCAACATCTTTCCTCTGGTCCATAGTCCTCCCAGTCTACAAGATACTCCAGTCGCCCACCACAACGTCGGGAGTCCAGTATCTCTCGTACCGTAAAGATGGGTTCGGCGTCAATGGGTGGCGTCAGGGACTGGGTCTGTGGGGGGAACAGAGACAGGAGCGTGAAGGGGTTTTAGCAGGGAAACGTGAAACGTGGGGTGTATCCAATATTGTGCAGGGAGGCGTGGACGATATGTGACAGGGTTCATTTGTTGTTCCGCGAGGAAAGGTTCAGTGTACTTAGGGCTGAGCTTTTTGCAGGGTTGTTTTAGACAGATATCTCTGGTAGATAGCCATACCAGTTGACCAGGTTGGTACATGGGGTTCGGCCTTCGATGCGTATCAGCAAAGAGTTGTTGACGATTCACGGCTTGTTGGAGATGCTGATGGGCCTGGTCCCAAACCCTCTCGCTGTTTTCGAACAAGGTATTGACAGCAAGGACTTCCGAAGGCTCACCTGACCAGGGAAACAGCGGAGGCTGATAACCTAGGACACATTGAAATGGGGTACGGTTAGTGGATGAGTGACGGAGTGAGTTTTGGGCGTATTCAGCCCAGATGAGGTAATGGTTCCACAGGTTTTGGTTTTGATGGCAGAAAGTTCATAAGAAGCGACTGATATCCTGAATTTTGTGCTCAGTTTGTCCATTTGTCTGGGGATGATAACCAGAAGTGACTGAGTGACATTGAGTAATGAGAAGAAAGCTCTTCATACCCGGGAAATGAACTGTGGTCCACGGTCAGACACAATGTCTTATGGGATCCCAAAGTTCAGAAACACATGTTTGAAAAGGGGTTCAGCAGTCTCAAAGGCTATTATGATGTAATTGTTCTGATGATTTTATATTTGTATAAATGTATGTTTTAACACTGAGATATGATTTTCAATAAATGTTTATGAAACTACAATTGTTACTTTATTTCAACAATGCACAGCTGATACTAATCGTCTATCAAACTATACGATGTGAAAAAATATAATACAAGAGGTGGAACATAAAGATATAATACATTTTATGAGTCACTCTTTATGGTATAGTTCACTTTAAAATGCAAAATCTGTCATCATATACTCAGTCTCAAGTTGTATTAAACCTGTATGAATTTCTTTCTTCTACTGAACACAACGGAAAATATTTTGAAGAATGTTTTTAATCAAAGAGTTAACCGTCCCTTTTCTGAGGCGTTTATGACCAGTAGTGGCAGTGTAATCATCACTGATAAAGTGCCAGCCACAGACAAATGTGCTGCCTCTAAGGATTGTAAACTTTTGTCCTTCTACTCGTCTAAAAGCATATATCCACTTCTTCCTCAGACATTTATCTCTAGGAAAACCGTTTGAAAACTCAAATATGGTTGACGCTGCTTATTATTTTTGCAATGAGGGACACTACAGTGTTTTTAAGTCCGGGTAATTTTATAGAATTCTTTATCCAAACAAAGTCTTCTTCACCTGTTTTTTTCTGACTGTGCAGATCCGATGAGTATTTTTCTGTCCAATGCAAATTCAAGCAGTAAACATAAATGCACAGCAATGTGAAGGGGTAGACATGACACACACACACACACACACACACACAGAGAGAGAGAGAGACATTTCTGCAAATGTATGTTTTATAATTTATAAAAGCAGACAATTCAAAAGATATCTGACAACAGCAAACTCTAACCTTTGACAAAAATATTGATTTTTTTTATATTTTTATAATGATTAAATACATGTTCAAAAAATATATATCAAAGTTGTGAAGTTGAAACATGAAGAAAAATTGACTTGAAACTGATCTGAAAATGAATGCGTCCCTGTGGATCTCTGCTGGATATATGTGGTCATTGCACTTTATTTCTTCAGCTATAGATCATAAAGTTTTTTCTCAAAGCTGCAGATATTCTCTAACACATGGGCCAATATCCAGAAACCTTTTATATTTCATTTAGGTCATAATTTCAGTTATTTTTTTCCCATTAAAATGAAGAGAGAGAGAGATTAATAAAACAGTATATTTAATGCCAAGGGTCTTCACAATAGTGAATAAATAAATTTGCAGTAACTACTAAAGTGTTTTAACCCTCTGGCCCTCTTCGTTTAGGAGTCACACTTACCTTCTTCGCAGTCAAAAGTGACCAAAGCCTTGAAATGTACCTTTTATTTTCTTCAGGAAAACTATTTTCTCCATTAGAATTAATATATTTTTTTATCTCTTTATTTAATTACTATTAAACAAATGCAATATTTCACATTAAAATAGAGTGAAAGCATTTAAAATAAAAATAAAAATTGGGAAGAATTGGGAAATCTGGAGGCATTAAAAAGTAAAAACTTGTGTAATGTTGTTGGAACCTCGTGTATTAACACCTTATATAGATATATACAGAGGCTTTTGGATTCCCACAGTGTTTTAGACCTCATCTCCTCATTATTGTTTAGGTTTTGCATTTAGATCTATATCTAGACATTACTTTTTGTCAAGGTTTAGATATTTTTGGTTAGATAAGTATCAGGTTTTACATTATGATTACACTGTAAAACATCATAGCCCAAATAAGTTATATGAACTTACTTTTTCTCTTTAACTTAAATTGTCATTTTAAGTTTTGGATACTGAACTTAAGTTTATAAGTTATTGAAAATATAAACGTAAAGTAATGTGTTGTCTTGACTTCTTCTGAGTTTTGTCTGGCTTGTAAAAGTTCATTTAACTCGTGTCTGTAAGTTATATGTTGGGGAGGGGCGATACACGGAGAGCGCGAAAAGCGAAATACAGAGAGAAGTCATCGCCATTTTGAGTTAATGCAGCTGCCTGGAGACCTTACACGAATTTGTGTCGAGAAACACAAGGAATGCGAGGAAAGTGAGTTTTTATTTTTTTATTTGTAATGATAAATTAATAATGTTGTGATTTATTGCATGTTAGCCAATTTGACTGTGCTTCGCGAAATTAATATGTTACCACAAGTTTTTCCCTCATTAATTCACTGTGCTCCAGAGCCTCAAACGCTAAAATAGTTATATCACTTTGGTTCACAGTGCTTTTATTTTAGTTGGTCTTCGACCTGAAGTCTGCAGGTATTATTATTTATTGCACTGACCGTGCTCCGCGAGTGTAAGACCGTTGGTCAGTTGAGCCACCGTCTGTGAACACCCGGTCAAGCCTGCCGTCGCCTGGATTTTGCTGCACGAGTGCACGTCTGTTTGTGGATGTACGTTACGTTAAGGTGTCGCCATACATTAAGCTTCCAAAAATCGTCTTTCTCTGCTTTTTGGCCATGCCATGCATTTGTACTGTAATTAAAAAATAGACAAATGTTCAAATCCAGGCAGCGCTGGCTTGACCGGGTGTAACGTTACACAGATGAAGACGCACTTGACTGGGGCAATATAAGGACACGGGTTTTTCCCTCGCTTATTTTACTAGAGCCTCAAATGCTAAAATAGCTTAATATTTCACTTCGGTTTTCAGTTTATATATTTTAGTTACTTTTAAATGTTACTGACAGCTGTTTGTCTACTGATTTTTGTATAACATAATGTCATATGCTTATTTCGTATCGCATCTACTGATATGCTACTGCTTTTTCACACCTGCTTTTTACAGCTCTTCCTCTTCAAAGTTATTGTCAGCCTAAGATGTAAGGTTAAGGTTGTCACCCTGCAGAGTTTTCAAGAAGCTGATTTTAAGGACATTCATGTTACAATGAGGTACAGTTAACACATCCTTACTGATATTAAAATCGTTTGCTGTTTAACTTGTATATTATTTGCAGGACTAATGCAGTCACACAACATATTTAATGCAGACCATGCAATTATTTTTCTACAATTTCATTTGCTTAGTCTATTTTGCTTCTACTGATATGCTACTGCTTTTCCACACCGTTACAGCTGTTGATTCCTCTTCAAAGTTATTGTCACTCTAAAGATATAAAGTGTCACCCTAAAAAGTTTTCAAGAAGCTGTGTGAAGGACATTCATTTTACAATAAGGTAATTGTGAACTTGCTTATTTTTAAAACATTCTTTATTCTTGATTTTATTACTTGTCATGACCTCTATATATGACCTCTTTAATCATTTACGTTATATGATGGCATATGATTTATTGATATGTGATTATTTTTCATCTGTATATATATATATATATATATATATATATCAGAGTTTCCGCTAGAAAAAAATGGTGCCGGTCAAAGTGACCGGCAGAGGTTTCCTTTTCCGGACATTTTGATGATATGCCGGTCAAGTATCGCCTCTTAATTAGTCAAGGTGAGGAAAACTGGAGGCAGGCTATTTAACGTAAAAAATGACATAATCAGGCCGCCGAATGCAACATGTTTATTAGCCTAACTTTCGGGAAAAAAAAAACATTTTCTACTCTGGTTCATTTCTTCATTCGGATCTATTTGCGATCCATTCCATTCTAAACAAACAAAGCATATGTTTCGTCCTTGTTTCATTATAGATTAAGATAATAATTCATAAATGCACGCATAATTATCAGTGAACTTGATAAAAGTTGCAGATATCCCAGACAGCACACATACGTTGTGCCGATGTCGAGCCGACCTACAAAATTCCATCGGGACGATATCGCTCAGGAAGCGTTTGCTAATAGGCAAGATGTCTCGGCGACGTCGGCCTCTGATCGGAAATGCTCTCCGGCCGATGCTGAGACGATACATCCCGGCCGCTCTGCGTGGACGCGGTTCACCGGCGTTTTGCTAATCTTTACGGATCACCCGCGGCTACCACCGCTGGTTTATAATAAAACAATACACACCACTCTCAAGAACAGACGCAACTTTATTAATATTTTCATTTATTTCATATTACATGTACAAATACAATAACATTTACCAGATGCTTTGATCAAAAGTGGATAATTCGGGATTATTTGTAGTCTTTTGAAAATTAACCATGATTTTACTACAGCTTTTGCAGTAAACCCATAGTAAAAACAAAAATAACCATTACTACAGTACTTGCATGGTTAAATGTTGTTTGAGTATAGCACCTTTTGACAATACTTATTTCAAAGTAGGTTTACAGGAAATGCATGTTTCAAGGTTACAGTTTAAAAAGCCAGAGATGACTGAGACTCACTGGGAAGACCATCTAGTTCATAATAAAAAGTCATGTGTTCAGTGCTGTCAGCATCGCATGCGAACTTTATGCCAAGAACTTTTTAAAAAGAGTTACATAAACACAAAATAAAACCAGGCAAACAATACTAATTAAGCAATTAAAATGTTGCATGATAAAAGTTCAAAAATATTTTCTGATAAAATCTTACTAAACAAGTCTCTAGTTTTGTATTCAGTTAACATTAACATTATCTTTCAACATTTTTAAAGTGATGCTTACAAATAAAAGGGGACATGTAGGTCCACATAACTAAATATTGTTCATTTACAGATATAAGAGACGTTACAATAAAGCAGTTTGAAAATCATCAAATTTACCCTTATAGGCAAAATAAGGATAATATTTGTTTTGCGTGTCCAATGTTTTGTGTGTTCATGTACAGTTGTCATCTGTAGTCTTTGTGAGCGTTGGTGTCGTCTGAAGTCTTCACAAGTGAGTCTGGATTCAGTCTGGAGCTGCTGTAATCTCTAGAAACCTTGGGATGGCCATCCTGAGATAAAAACAGGAAATAAAAAGGAGAAAGTTTAGAATAGATGCTGCTGTTCATATTATTTCAGACAAAATATTATTTATTTAATCACATATAACTGGAGTGCATGGTTATTATATGTGTTGTGTGAATATTAAACAATGTATTTTAATTTAATTTAAACAACAACAAAAAAAGTGTGTCCGAGCCCCAAATATTATTTGGAAGGCTATTTTCAAAGTAAAATACCAATAGGTTTTGTTTCCTTTAGTGGACTTTGATAAATTCTTGGTGTTAGAATTTAGTGACCTCACTACAGGCCATGCACCATAGATGCTGCTGCCTCAATTTGAGCTTATTTTGCTATATATATATATATATATATATATATGTATATATATCTGATTTAATCACAAGTAGGTTTAATAAACGCACATCCATTTCCAATTCACCAATCAATAAATAAAAATCGTCACACTGCCACTAATGCTCTCAAAAATCAGTTTATATGAAGTGTTTCACGTGATCCCTGTAAATGTAATATTTGTGGAACAGGCATCTCTTTACAATGGAATACACATTTCAGTGGGTGGAACATTATATTTGTAATTTACACTACCGTTAAAAGTTTGGGGTCAGTACGATTTTCTTTTTACGTCTTTGAGAAAAGTCTCTTCTGCTCAACAAGGCTGCCTTTATTTGATCAAAAGCAAGTAAAAAAACTGTAATATTGTGAAATATTACAATTTAACAACAGTTTTCTACGTGAATATATTGTGAAATGTAATTTATTTCAGTGATCTAAGCTAATTTTTATTACTCCAGTCTTCAGTGTCACATGATCCTTCAGAAATCATTCTGATTTGCTGCTCAATAAACTTTTTCAATTATTATCACTGTCTTATCATTTATCAAAAGTTAAAACAGACATTTCTGTTTCAAACACTGTACTGTTTTAAAACTTTATTCATCAAAGAATCCTGAAAAAGTGAAGGAACACTTCACTCAACACTGATAATAGTCAGAAATGTTTCTTCAGAAGCAAATCAGAATATAATAATGATTTCTGAAGATCACGTGACACTGAAGACTGGAGTAATGATGCTGAAAATACAGCTTTACCATCACAGGAATAAATTACTTCTCTAAATATATTCAAATAGAAAACTATTATTTTAAATTGTAGTGAACTGTTTTCATTTCATATATTAAACTGTGGTTGCCATAAAAGACTTTCAAAAACACAAAAAAAACATACCTTCCCAAACTTATGATACAGTTGTGTATGTTCAAGATTGTACTTACTGGTCCTGCAGTTTCTAGCATCTTGGAGATGTTGTCTGACAGCAGCGGTGGGCCGTCAGGGTGAGCAGGGCTCTGCTGGCCCTATAAAAAACAAAATTGTGTGAAAAAAGCTTTTAAAGACTATTTAGTTATCATTTACATTTGTGTAATGTTCACAAATTGCTTGTGATTAGTTTAGTTGAGGTTGACCTGGAATATCCTACATTACAAAAAGTCTATGGCCAGCACTACCCTTTTGATGAAAGAAGTCACATCTGATTTGTTACGAGCATTAATGACAGAATCATCAGCCAATCAAAATTTTGACATTCAATGACAGCACACCCTCTGGGTCTAGAGACGTGCCCAGTGCTACCCCAGCGTTAGACTGCCCTTTTAGTCAGGGATTTCCAAAGTACGAAAGTGAAATTCAATGAAAAGAAAATACAGCCTACAGACCTGGTTGCCAATCTACTAAAATGCTTTTTTAAAGTGCTATTTTGCAGACAAAAAGAGAATAACTGAGAAATGAAGACCTACAACTGAGAAAGGAAGACCTACACCTAAACTGAAGGCCAGCAACATTTTTATGCACCATTTCAAAGATTGCAACTACGAGTGCTATGAGTGGCTAACAGTTAACACCAAGCACAAGTTATTTTGTTGGCCGTGATTACTTTTTAATATGAGTCAAGGGACATGAAAAGAGTTCTTTATTATTTGATGAGTATTGTATCATGCACATTGTTATAACAGAGGTCGACCGATTCATTGGTTTTGCTGGTTAATCGGCACCGATAGTTGATTTGTAGAACTATCGGTTATCTGCAAAATCCATGGAGATATTTTTCCGTGTTGCGTTTGTTTTGCCATGTGACACTGTGCGCTGCACAGAGTGGGAAACTTCAGACGCGAGTTTAAATGCAGCCGCTCACATAGTTTTCTATTAAATAACATTATATTAATCTCAAATCATTGTAAATTTACATAATGACTTCACCCTAGGCTATAAATTATGTATTGTGCATTTTACAGCAAAAACGTTGGTCTTTCTGTGGCTCTAATACAGTCTGTATGCTTCATATAGAAAGCTGTAATACAGATTGCGTGTTTTCTTTCCGTTTGCTCTTTTTTTTTTTAACACTGAACTTTAAACACATATGCCACATAGTTCATTCCTGAAGCAAACTTATGTCCGTTTGGTGATTAAATAAACAGTTTTAGACCGCTGCTTGAATTGAATGTGACACATCCGGTGTGTGTGATAACTGTGACTTCTCAAAGACGCTGCGCATGATTAGATAATCATGCACTGTTCTAAAATAGCAGCAAATAAAATGTGATGCGTTCGGTGTGTAGGGTTGGGTATCGTTTGAATTTTATCGATTCCAATTCCGATTCTGCTTATCGATTCCTAGTTTCGATTCCAATAAGAAAAAAAATCTTATAATAAAATATTATATAAAAAAATTAAGTCAAACATTTAGATGTCAAACATGTTTCTGTCTTTTTACAAAGCATTCTGTTACAGCTGAATAACATGAGCAAAAATCAGCAGCTTACAAAACACTGCAAGAGGAATTTTGCCTGTGCTTAAAAAAAAAAAAATACCATAGCAAAAACGATTAATTAATAAAAATATTAAAGTGTTAAAGACAAGTAACCAGTCAGTAGTAAGATATGAACAAACAAAATCAATTAGCAATATCCTAAATACAACTAAACAAAATTTCAGGTACAGAAACTGTAATTAAAAGTTTAAAAACACTGCATAGTTTTCTTTTTATAAATAAAATAAAGATTAATCAATTAAAGTTATTAAATATATTCAGTCGAGATCAGTGAATGATTTTCTTTTGTTTCTTTTGTTCTTTGATTAACATTAATGACAGACAGCGCGTTTATTAGGCTGTTGTCTCTTTAAACAAAAATACTGTACGTGTGTGTTTTCTTTCTCATCTGTTTACATTCATGTAAGACAAAAACGTTTGTGTTTATGATGATATACTGATGTAGTTTTCTGTATATTGGTCGAAAATATGAAAGAAGTCAGTTTCGGCTCGGAACAACCTTTTCTACAGTTGAAATACATGGAATGGTCCGAGAATGGACACAAACCCGGGAACCCGCAGCGCGACCGCTGCTCTCGTTCAGTATCCATTTTGTTCAGTATTCATTTTAAAAACTATTGGTTTATAAATCGGTATCGGCCAGTGTGGTCCAAACTAGCTATCAGTATTGGAAAAATCCACTATCGGTTGATCTCTAGTTGATAATACTGTGGTGCTGTTTGGATGTCAGAAAAAAAAAAGACCAAATCAATACCGGTGGCTACTGGTGATACATTGAGGTCTAATGAAGTGAAATGATCGGTATTTAGGAGAAAATGAACACTACTTACAACAGTATTACCTTTAATCCATAGCCTGGGCAACCAGCTGTCAGCACGTTCACAACTGTCTATAGAAACTGTCTATAGAACGTGACTTCTCTGTCGCATGACAACAGATGCACGGGCGAGATACTGGAGCTGATGACGCTGTTTGCCGGCGCAGCATCGTGATGTCTATCAGCCATCGGCAATGGACGATGACATCGTCAATCAGGCCAACCCTAACCAGGATGACATAATTAAACAATTGTACACAACTGTTGTACACAGTTTATATAATTTATTAGCTAAACAAATGCACAGCTTCCACCAATAAAAAAAAATAGTTAAAGCAAGAGTACAGCACCAACTACTGTTACCCGGATGAGCCTGTGTTATTACATTTTACAGGTTTTTATCCAGGGATAACTTGCATCGGAATGTCGCAACTGACCAATCAGAATCAAGTACCCACAGAGCCATGTAATAAAAGTAATTAGCTAATGGTAAACTAATCATTTACAAAACATGACTATGTGTTCATAGATGATTAATAAGTGATGTTAATATTTTTATCTATGTTCTGTAGATTAAGTTATAAATAACTTACAAAGCTTTCTGCACCCACAATCTAAAGTGTAAACTACTCATCAGTTGTAAATGTAAACTTTCCGGTTACAGGTTGGTTGATTTTGTGTGTGTGTGTGTTGGTGTGTGTGTATACACACATATATACATATATATATATACATACATACGCACACACAACTGAAAACCACAAAGTTTGTAAAACATTTACAACTGATGAGTAGTTTACACCTTAGATTGTATGATTTATACTGTTTATTGAGATAATAGTACAATGTTGACATTTCAATGATTTATAAGTGATTCATAATATATTAACTAGTAACTATTAAAAATTAAGGATCTGTTTGATTTTTTTTGTGATTTTATTTTTTTTTAAGATTGCTTATGAAAGATGTGTAAATCATATCATATTACTTAATCATTAGTGAATGTATATTCATGTCACTTGTAAATTATTTATAACTTAATCAGAACATAGATAAAAATATTAACAGCATTTATTTCTATGAACACAGTCATGTTTTGTAAATAATTAGTTAATCATAATCTAATTACTTGTAAATGACTTTTAAAATGAATTTACAAAAAGTACACAAATTATTAGTATATCACTTATTAAGCGCTTATGAATGTTTTGTAAATGATTAGTTCATCATTAACTACTCACTTAAAAGTGACTTACAACTGAACTTTATTATAAATTGTTACCAAAAAGTCACCCACACCTTGGAAGACCTGAGGGAAAGTAAATTAACAGAAAATTTTCATTTTGGGGTGAACTATCCCTTTAACCCACACTAATCTAGCCTACTGCTGAAGTTGTTGATCAGCCCCGTCATTGTTGTTAAAAGCCAGTGTGGGGCATAATATGTGCATTAAGGGGCGGTCACACTGCACTTTTTGTTCCACTGACTTCCATTCATACGCATGCGAATGCGTCAGACCGGAAACCCAGTCTTATACGAAAATTTTCGCATTTCGCTGTGTTCGAAAGTTCAAGTTTGGTGAACTTTGACCTGCAAATTCGCATCACGTGAAGTCGTGGGACCAGTAGATGATCGATACGTCACTGCGTGACCTCTCTGTACAGAAATTAAAAAATGAAGTGCTAATTTTAGCCGTAGCGCAGCATCATATTTTATATAATACATATTTAAAAGATAATTAAAAAAGAAGCTGCATGGTTCGCAGTGTCAATGGAAACAGGAACAGATGGCACATTTGAATGAGGACACGTTCTATATTTTTTTTTATTGTTTAGTGTGTATATTTATAGAGAGAGAGAGAGACAGAGTGCAATATAATAAGACGCTTTCAACGCCATCGCCAAAGACACAATAAAAGCACAGATTAACCCATGTTGTGATAAGGGGAAACCGTTATATCTTGCTCCCGCCCATATTCGCAGCGGCGTCCGAAATAATTTTGCACGTTCAAAGGCTAGTGTGACCGCACCTTTACACATACGGCTGCGTTAGCTGTAACAGAGATGTGTAAGATGTGTACAGGTATCTAACAGTTGTTTACTGAAGGCCCTGACTGAAACCCCACGGTACTCACTGTCTGACAGGAGGTTCACTCAGACTCTGATCGACATCACTGAAGAGTCCAGGAACAAACCAAGCAATCTGACACAGAGTCAACAATATTTACTCTGCAGTTCCAGGTTCATTAGAAGGAAACAAGCTAGAGTAGAGGTGAAATGGGGATAAAAGACAGAATAATATGTAACAATTATAATAACATGTAATATACATATTCTACTACTAAAAATATAATCTTAAAATAACACAATCTATATTTTTAGTTTTAGGTTGAGTGTGACTCACGTTATGATGTCAGGGACTTCTTAAAATTGGTGAAATGTATTCTGAAAAAGGCATATTCATGTTTTTCATGAGCTTCTTCAGGTCACCTGTATTTCTAAGTCAGAATCTCCCTTCAGAAATGTTGAAATCTTGGAGCTTCACTTCTGTTCTGTAGAGTTTCTTTCTGTCCTCCTGAAATCACAGAACAATTTGTATTAATATCTGTTTATCATGAAATATCGAAACTAATGTGAACTTGATTTCAGCCGATTACACTCTCAGTGTGACGTCATCGATTCAGTAAATCAGCCTTTTCCAATAACATACTGACAAATCACCAGCAAAACATTCAAAGTGCCATCAAAATATCTCATACACACACGAAGATTTGATTAAAAGCCCTGAGTTTCATCAACAAGAGCTCAATCTATATAGTTAGCCTACCTGAAAACTGCTAAGATGCTAACGGACTTTTTCGAAGAAACTAAACCGTTTCTATAAAATAAATTTAATTGAAACATGTCAATAACAAGCAAGAAACGTGTCAGGAACATTTGTATGTAATATTTGTGTGATTTTAGCGACTAAACTTACCTAAAACAGTGTAAACCGCAGCGAGAGACGGAGATTACTGCTTGTCAGCAACGGTTTTTGTGTTGATGCCCCGTTTCCATGGCAACTCTGCTCCCCGCTCGCGCAGGACTCACAGCACACACAGCATTCACACAAACAAACATCTAGAGTTAAAACATTACATTTATAATGTACAGTCTCATTCAATAATAAATGTAAAAATCATTTTGTAGTTCAGAAGCAACAGCAACAATAGCTCACCATATTATTTCACCGGATTATTTCTGAAAGCCTGTAAAAGAGTGAAAAACACGGTGAAAAAGCAGTCAGGACTTCTCTTTAATAACCCGCTTTTACATTTTCCCTCCGAGAAACTTCTGAAAACGCATTAAGGCGTTAACATCAATGTTAAAAAAAATCGCTACCGTGACCGTTGGCTCAAAAAGTTAACGGTAACATTATTTGAAAATGAGCCAGACTCTTCAGCTGCCCACAGACTGTATTACTAGTACTTTTTCAGTGTCACAGAATTAACAAAGTAGTATTTTTTGTCTAATTGAGCTGAAGTGAAATCGTAACGTTACCTCAGAGCCACAGATGTCGCTGGGATTATCCTCTTCTCTCTCTCTAGGTGGTTAAAAGAGACGAATACTGGGCACGCGCACACAGAGAAGCGCGGCATCGGCCCGCGGTCGTGAACCAACTCAGGGCCGACGATTGATGAGCTGGAGAACAGAGCACTGACCAAATTATATCGGCCTCCACCAGGCCGATGTTTTATAGATGTTTTAGGTATAGAGGCCGACGTTTCGATATTGGGTCGACGTCGGCCAGACGTGCATGTGCTGTCTGGGTAGGAATGTGAACGCAGCACGGGCTCATTGTGCTTTCACAGAAGACGCGCTCGCAGTGTGCTACTGATACACGGTTTGGTACCACATACACAGCTATTTCTCATGAATCCATTATATTGATTTCAAATCAATTGAAAAAGCTTTTTCGGTAGTGTTATTCTCTTTGTACATAAGAATATAGTATTCACGTTATAAACGTATCAATTTACGTATTATTTAATTAATTCCTCTAATGTTTATATTTGCTCAAGCAATGCTTCTCTTAGATTAAATGGTAGAATCACAGACATTTAAAATGAAACTTAACATTGACAGAAAAAATACTCTCATCTTTATATATTTGTCTTTTTCAAGAAGAACTTTGTTTTTCCCTATATGCCACTAGCAATAAAAAATCATTTTATATTTTGTATTGCATATTTTACATAAAAAATATTAATAAATTACAAAGAAGTGGCATGAGTCTGTCATTAATACATTTAATATTAGAATCAGAAAAAAAAATGTTTTAGTGACATAAGCTTCCAGTACATAGACAAAAATACACATATGTAAATATAAATAGACAAATATTTAAAAATAAATGGAAAAAAAAATAAAAAATAAAAATAATAATATAATAAAATAAATTAAATAAATAAATTATATGAACCGTTGTGCTATAAATTATAATGGAACAGAATATAGTAAGATGAATGGATGTACTAGGTTGGAGGAGTAACAATTAAATATATGGATATTGCACATTTATTATTCCATAAGCATAAGTGGGGAACATTTAACTGTTCATGAGGTAGATTGCCTGGGGGAAGAAACTGTTCTTGTGCCTTGCTGTTCTGATATTTGTGCACAGATAAAGATATTTGCCGGCCAGATGGCAAAAGTTCAAAGATGGGGTGACTTGGATGTGAGGGATCCAGAGTGATTTTCTGAGCCCTTTTCCTCACTCTGGATGTATACAGTTCTTGAAGGGTGGGCAGGGGAGCACCAATAATCCTTTCAGCAGTCCGAACAGTTCTCTGTAGTCTTCTGATGTCTGATTTTGTTGCTGAACCAAACCAGACAGTTATTGAAGTACAGAGGACAGACTCAATGACGGCCGACTAGAACTGTTTCAGCAGCTCCTGTGGCAAGTTAAACTTCCTCAGCTGGCGAAGGAAATACAACCTTTGCTGGGCCTTTTTAACAATGGAGTCAATGTGATTGTCCCACTTCAGGTCCTGAGAGATGGTGGTTCCCAGGAACCTGAATGACTCCACTGCAGTCACAGTCTACAGGGTGTCTATGTGATCTTCAAATTTCAAATCATAAGAAGAATTAAAAGTTGATAAATCAATTTAGAAAAAATGTAGGCCTTTAAAAAGTATTTCAAAGTCTTAAATGCCATTTTTCAAGGTATTAAATTTTTTGTATCATCTTTTCATTATGTGTATTTGTCCTGAATAGTGTGGGGTTCTGTGTAGTTTATTTATGGAATCCTGCAAGATTAATGCCATCTGACTGACTGCGCTGCTGCATGATAGCGCAGGGCTTGTTGATCAGGTTCTCGCTGAATTTCAGACTACCGCATGCTTTTATTTTTGGGCATGCACAGTTAAAATGATTTAATAGTTGTGATCATTATTTTCCCTTTTATGTGTTGATTTTAATAAAGACTCAGACTCAGAGTCCTCATTTCTCAGTCTAAACGCACAACAAAGTATGCGTCAGCCTTTACTGCGTGTTCAAACAAACAATAGTTACATTACAGCTCTTCTTCAGTGCTTAACCCTTTAACTGTCACCCCCCCCCCATTTTTTAAATAGGCATTAAAGTGCACTATCCAAACTAAAATTGCTGTAATTTATGAACACTTTGGAATATAAGCATAAGGTTGATCTCTTTTTAAAGAAGAAAATTAGCAGATTTTGGCAAAAGTGGAATTATTAAAAAAAATTTAAGTATCAAAAAGTTAAAGAAGTTTAAATGTACTGTAAATAATATGCGCAATATTACTTTTATTTTATTTTATTTATTATAAATATTTTACATAACAGTTTTAATTCTAAAATTGGTATAAAATTAAAGCCTTGTGTCTAAATAAGTTATGTTATAAATTTGAAGTTGATATGAAAAAAATTGAGATTCCTGTGAGATTTTATTTGGGGCGTCATACCACACACAGCCACTGGGAGTCATCAAAACTATTTTGAATTTTGCATAATGAATTTTTGTCTAGATTTCTCTCTCAATTTTACTTGTATCTCAAAATAACCACCAAATATGAAATCCTGAGACACAGACCTTTCCAATTATATGTTTGTTGCCAAGATTATAAAAAGTTTTGGTTCTAGAAGACCGTAATGCATTATGTTTTATGACACTTGGCCCTGCCCACTAAGGGGGAGGTGACCGCCATTAGATTTTAAAGTACCTTTTCCATGGTAAAGCAATGTCCGATTTCAAAATGGTTTTCACAGGATGAATCTTGGGCTTCTAAGCTTTCAAATGATATATGATTTATGATGATTACTAAAAGATTTTATAGAGAAAAAGACAATAACAAAAAAGAGTGCCAAGCGTCCCACAGGTGATAGTTATGGGGTTAAATTACAAGAACAACAAAGATGATTAGAGCTCCACCTAGTGGCTATATTATACAAATGACAAGGAGAATTCACATTAGAGAAGCTTGATAACTTAAACATCTTTAACTGAAATATACACAAGTTTAACAATCATTCTGGTAAGAGTGTATTTTTTCCAACACTATGATCATTCAGAGATTATTACTGACAGTATTACTGACACTCTGTCAAGTCTGCATCAAATCAAGTACTCCATAATCACAGCTAAACTGTCTTATTAGTCAGATGTTTCCCATAAAAAAGTGTTCCATAAAAAAGCTATGGTTTGCAGACAGTTATAAGAGTTGATGTGAAAAATATATATTTTTTTAATATACTGTGTGAACCCATTGCTCTGTTAGCTCGGAGAGATTTATTTTATTTCCTCAATAAGTAGGGCTGAATAATATCGCAATATGAAAAAAAAAAGAAGTGATTTTTCGATCGCAGAGGCTGCGATTAAACTCGGTCATGTGACATGTGAGAGTAAAGAAGTGTGTTTAAGTAGACTTGAAGATTGACTGGTGTATGACATCAAAGTACAACGAGAGAAAGCAAAAGGAGATGTCTGTTCTCTTATAGCTCTTGCAGTACTTTGATGTCACACACTGATCAATCTAATCAGCGCTGCTTCAAGTCAAACACATCTAACCGGGTATTTTTTGACTAGGTTTTTTTTGTTGTTGTTTTTTTAAATAAAAAAAAACATTAATTGTTCATAATATTTAGTGGAAATAATTTGACACAACCAAAAAAGTTTGAGAACCACTGGTCTAAAGTTAAGAGAGTGTTTAAAAAGAGCAGGTCACGCGTTTACATATGTTTATTACAGTGACTTTGAATTACCTAAAGTAGTGTTGTAATATTGTTTTTATATTTTTGCAATCTTCTTCAGTTTTTGTGATTCGTATATTAATGTTTACACCAGGCTTATTTGTCAGTGCTTTATGCTGTTATAATTATTACATGCTTACAAGGTTAGAGGTACAACAAATCAGTTAATATACTTCTGTGATTGTAGTTGTTTAATAAAAATGTAATTCATATCAATTCATGGATCACCTAATTTCATTGTAACATAGGCCTGGCCTACAGAAAATAACATTAAAGTTTAATACATCTAATATTGTATTGGTCATACTATACAATGATTCTAAGCTCATCTTTGTTGAATTATACAGAACATAAAGAGCTTTAAAAATAATTGCATATCAGATTGCAATCACAATATTGAAAAAAAAAAAAATAATTCCAGTTAGAATCATTTCCAAAATCGTTCAGCCCCAGTTTGTCAGTTTTTTTTATTGGTCTTATTTGTGTTTCTTGGGTTGCACTGGCTAGTCTCTCAATTCTCTTGTGATTTGTTCCTCTCTTCTGAATCATGTTGTATTGATAAGGAGTTATCACAAAGTAAGTCAGTTTAGCTGTGCTAACTTACAATCAATATATAATGTAAATGTAAGTCAAAGTGTCCACCAATGTAACCGGTTAAAAATGAGATGATGAGGTCTTTAAATGTATGGAAAGACTCTTAAAAAGGTCTTAAAATGTATTAAATTTAACTCCATGATTCCTGTATATACCCTGGTCTATGATGGTGTGGGGAGGGGGGGGGTAGTGCAGGGGGGTTTCTTCTGAAGTCCACTATCATCTCCACTGTTCCTGTGTTCAGCTCCAGGTTGTTAAAACTGCACCAGACAGCCAGCTGCTCAATCTCTTAATAATAACAGTAATGTTATTACCTTAATGCTGGAAAGACCTTTATTTTATTTTATTTTTTATTTTTTGTTAATACTAGCCCATCATGCATCTAACCATCCACTCGGCTTTAAGAGCTGTTCAGATTAAAACTGCAGTGAGTCAGTGTAATGAACGGAGGACAGAGCAAGTGTAAATATATTTTCTAGTCTATATTTCCATCCCGCTGGTTGAGGATTTTTATACGTAGAGTTGTCATCTGTGCCCCACAGCTAAAAGTGTGTCTAAACTTGATGGCATCACACTATAGTGTCAAATCATCTGAACACAGTGTCAGAACATTTCATCATAAACAGAACGTGTCCGGTGTAGACTTGGCTGTAACAATGTTCGTTGGGTAGGAAGGAAGACGGCAGGGTCGGCTGTGATTACTGACTGCTTTATTTATAAATTCAAAACCAAAAAGTGAGCAAAACAGGCACCAACAAAAGACAAAACAATCATCAAAATAAACTCTGTAGAAATGTAGCAGCCAGCAGTCCTTTTCTCTGTTTCTCCTGGTGTTTTGTACTCTCTCCCCCGCTGCAGGGTTCGCTAAACCACGGCCCTCCTTGCCACACTGGCATGCATTTTTTAATGGGTTATGTTACAGCCCTGCTTGTTTTTAATGTTATTAAATATCTGTATTGACTGCATGGTCATACCATCGTATTATTTACTGCCATGCGACCTACAAAAGTAAAGCTTTGCGAGTCGATCAACGAGCATTGCTGCAGGTTGCTTTTCGGTGGATATGCTGTGCTTGTGCTGCCACGGTCGTCTTCATTTCGTCGGGTGAAACATCTCTCTCACCGAGTCTGTGAGCAGCAACAACTTCCCCTCCGCACACACTGATACCAGAAACATGCTCCACCTTCACGGATAAAGTATTTCAAAATGTTTGAAATGTTAAAGGGGGGGGTGAAATGCTCATTTTCAGTCAATATCCTGTTAATCTTGAGTACCTATAGAGTAGTACTGCATCCTTCATAACTCCAAAAAGTCTTTAGTTTTATTATATTCATAAGAGAAAGATAGTCTGTACCAATTTCCCGGAAAAACACGACCGGCTGGAGGCGTGACGTGTGGGCGGAGCTAAAGAATCACGAGCGCCAGTAAGCTTTTGCGTTGAGAGCGACAACAAACCATGGCTAACAGTCAGATTCAGCCGTTTATTTATGATCCAGAATCAGATCCAGAGGCTGAAATTTAACAAGAGCAGCAGCAGCAACAACGCCTCTATGTGGTATGTACTGAAACTGTATATATTTGTTTAGCGGTTTTGGAAAATGACTAAGTTCCACTTTATGTCGTCTTTTTTTTTTAAGCTGTACATGTGGAAAGTGCAGTTTGATGACAACATCGCATGTTGTTTACTTGATGTGCTTACGCGCCGATAGCTAAGTGAACAACACAGAGATATTTGAAGCAGTTTTACTCACCGCCTGCGGTTCCAACACACGATCGAGACCCTTTTTCGTTGGGACTGCATTATCCTTAAGAAATAAACGATACGCAAATCCGGCGTCAAACTGGGCCTTGTTTGTAAAACAAGCATCTTCGAAATGCAGGGAACAAACACAAACACTTGCACAACTCCGTTGATGCTCTGTAAAAATAAACTCCATCCACTGGTCCCTTAATGCTGTTTTTTTTTGGGTAATCTGTGCAGGGTTGTCTTGCCCTGGCAACCAAAAACACACTTCTTTTGTGACATTTCGCGATGCTCTCGCTCTGATCAGTGAATGTCTGTGCTCTCAGTGCTCTGCTATACAGGAGCGCGCGCTCTTCCGGCAGAAGTGCCTCAGGACCCATATAAGGAAATTCCGCTCCATCTAACGTCACACAGAGTCATACTCGAAAAAAACTTTCCGAAACTTGTGACAAACCTGAAGGAGTACTTTTGAAACAAAAATACTCCTTCAAACGTACAACTTAATTTTTGAAACTTTGTCCATGTTTAGCATGGGAATCCAACTCTTTAACAGTGTAAAAAACTCAGTATGCATGAAATAGTATTTCACCCCCCCTTTAAGTTCATAACGTAGACTATACTGAAATAAAAAAATAAAGTAACAGGAGAGTTTCAAAGTGGCTTAGGCTATTCTGTGTAAACATTTTTTCCCTATCACATGCCAAACTAATAACTTTGTAAGCAATAACCCTCTGGAGTGTAAGGGTATTTTGGGGCCTGGATAAGTTTTGTCATGCCCTGACATTTGTGCTTTTTTCAGTTTCTTATAAATATCTAAATGGGTAAAGTCTAATCTCACTGTAATCAGCACAAACTGTGCTGAATCTGAATAGCACGTTCAGCGCGGGGGTGTGGTGACATTAGATATAATGAAGGGAGACGTAAAAAACGGACATTGTGTTGTTTTCATATGGATTACTTTATCACAGAATATCTATTTTCACTTGTCACAGCACTTGTTTAGTTTTAAAGTAGACACAGTCAGAAATGTTGATGTATAGCTCACACATACTTGCACATATTCATATGAAACTCAGTACACATATAGATCTCATCGTGCCGAACAACTTTCGTATTGCATGTCATAGGCTCCACCCAACAGGAAGTCAGCTATTTAGAGTTATGTAAAAAGCGCATGCTCTGGAATTTGAAATACTTGTCATAGGTTTTTTTCTCGATTGCCACCAAACTTGGTCAACATGATCTCAAGACACTGGGGATGAAAAATTGCCAGGGGATTTTTGATATCTCGAACGGTTTGCTCGTGGCGAGGCGTTGAAATTATGGCGAGAAATGAGAAACAGGAAGTGTCTAATACCGTCCACATACATTTCCTGATTTTAATCAAACTTCATCAGATTATTCGTTGTATGATGTCGATCGCATATATGTGACTATTAGGAGTCAAAGTTATAGCGCCACCAACTGGCAGAAGGAAGTGTGTCATTTTCAAAATTATTTGAATTCAGCATCTTATTATTACTCGATTTGCTTCAAACTTCATCAGAATAATGTTAAAACACAGCCGATATAAATCTGCAAGGGGGATATTGATATCTAAAAAATTGTTGGCGTGGCAACATGTCAAACTGGAATACTTCTCAGGTGATTTTGAGGCAAATAACATACTTAGAATTTCACAAAACTCTGAACACACATCAGTATTTCTGATAGGAACTTAAATTGTGAATGGATTTTGGATAGCTTGAATGGTTTTGCCGTGGTGATTTTTTTAAATGACCTTACAAAGGGAATCATTATTGTATTTTTAAATTGCAGCTTCCAAACACGTCAAAGAATTTTTTCATACAGATGAAAAAGTCATTCTGAGGAAATATGCATAGTTTCAAGACTTTACAACACTGTATGGATAACAGAAAATTAAAAAACTCTCAGACATCTCATCTCACTCTGTCCCTCAGTTTGAGTATATGTGCTTCAGACTTCCATTGTCTGAGAGAAATTGCGCCCCTACAGGTGCAATTACCGGACTTTTACTTTCACTTTTAAATCGGTTAAAAATACAAATAAATACTTAGATTTAATTCACACTGACAAGCTAAACCAACATATCTGATTATTACCGGTTCAGGGCTCATGGATAAATTATTTCTGGCCAGAGATACGTGAGAAATAGGAGAGATGAATCACCGCTGTGATCAGGAGCGTCTGGAGTAAAGAGCTCAGAAAAAACTAATTTATTCCTGTTTTATAGCTTTTAAAAATAAATTATTACAGCGATATCACACAATCAACCAATTAGAACACACCAAGAGCTAAATTCAGATGTTTTTGAACTGTTTGTGTGAAAATGAAATATTTGTGGCTGCCTATCTGAAATCACTGCCTCCGATCAGCGCGTACAGTGTCGAGCTCAAAACAAACGAATTTATTCTTGTTTAAGAGCTTTTTTAAATAAAACATTACCACAAATGCACACAATAAACCCATTGTAACACATCAAGAGGTAAATGCAGGTGTTTGTGACCCGTTTAAGTGTGCAAGACTATTTGAAAGCGCGACTGGCAGAATAACATATCTCTCGAGCTGCAGGATTCTGGCTTTCGTCGTACGAACGAACACATCACGGTAATAATCACCGAACACATCACGGACAAGATTATTGTATACCCTTATACAATAGCAACAGTGTTTACAACAGCAAGACCACTTTAGCCTGTAAACTCAGTAATATCTCTCTGGAAATAAATGTAAAAATATCAATGTCAATAAAAAATGCATAATATACCTGACATCAAAGTGCTGTGTGAAGGATATGAATAACAAATGTAGCCTGCCATTTGTTTACATTGCAAAGGTACTCAATTTTAGGCAATAACAACTACAACAGTGATAATAATATTAATCACTGTATTCCAGTGTAACAGTTTTTTATGTTTTGTATCGATATTTAAGGTGGACTTATTGATTAGGTGCAAGAGTAATGGTGATGGTTAAAATAATAGATTAATGCTTAAAACACATCTCTTCCATCTTTATTTGACCCTCTAACTTTGACACTCACTATTCTAATTCTATTCTTAAAAAATATATAACTACCTTTCTAATCTTTTTGTATTCTATTTTCTTTTCATTTATTATGCAATTGTATGTGTGTGTGTGTGTAAAGACCTCTAACACTAGCTTGCTCTATTCTTTTTTTTATTCTGTTTTCTTTTTATTTATTATATTATTTAAAATCCCATGCTACGTGTACTGTGTTAACCTAACTGAGACTTGTTATTGCATTTATATATCATTGCTCTTTTTGTTGTTTTTGATTGCTTCCACTGTCTTCATCTCTAAGTCGCTTTGGATAAAAGCGTCTGCTAAATGAATAAATGTAAATGTAATGCTGAAATAGTAAATTGAGCCTTGTTCCTAGATGGAAAGAGAGTGGAATGTAATAGATCAGATGAGTAGATGGAGATAGAGGAAGAAAAAGAGGGAAATGTAGAGGCACAAGTGTCTGTGTAAATATTGTCACACTAACAGTTATCTGAAGTTTCGGTTGATTGTAATCCATTACATACCTTTTTTTTAACTTATCTGAGTTTATCAAGATTTTTTTTTTCTGACGGTTTAACTCTTCTTAATGTGAGAGTTAAAGTAAAGTACAGAGTACAGTGAAGACAGTGAAGACAATGCTGTGCTATTTTACATTTAATTCATAATTTCTGTACCTGGACACCTACAAACTTTAACATTGTATAAATAGCACAAATAAATAAATAGAACAAACATACAAATTAAACAATTTCAAACAGTTCACTTTTTTCTTTTAGATGTCCATGTCCATTTTACACTAAGCATTCAGTAACGCCTGAATTCAGTTCTGCTGAAGGGGAATGGGTTTTGGGTGTAGTTATATGTATAACTTGTGGGGATTGAAAAATAAAGGTGTGACTTTCTTGCTCTTTCATATGGACGGTGTCGGATGAGTGTTTCAAACTTGCAGAGCAAGTTTAGTGTCTCGATTGGTTCAACTATTGCAATTTTTGACTATTGCAATTTAACAAAAATCTCAACAAATTAGAATACTTCATAAAACCAATAAAACAAAACATTTAGTGAATTTTTGGCCTTTCTGGAAAGTAAAATAATTGGTCTAAATAATGGGAGTGAAATTATGTAGTGCCTCATGTTTTACCAAAATAATGAAAGTAATTTATGAAACAAGCAACAATTACTTAATTGGTGTACAGACAGATATCTTTTCCCAAGTAGTTATCGGTCAAAATAAAGGACAGGTAACGAATAACAAAGTAGCCTATGTGCATGTTTTATTCTGTTTTAATTGTTCTCAGACACTAACATAACAAGTAGGCTACTCATTTTTCTTCTGTGAATATTAAAAATTTTAACTACAGTGTTTTTCTTTCATTTTCTGTCAACTGCAACCATCAAATGTAACACATCGGCGAAGCAAAGATGACATCTATTGCCGAAAATGTGCTTTGATGCGTTTGTGGTTTACGCGTCACTCAGCAGTCAAAAGCTGCAAATGCACCTTACAGACGTGGCAGCAGCGGCACTCATGTCGGTACAAAGCACACTCTGGTTGGCCACCTACTATATATATAATTTGCAAAATAACGTTCTGATATTCCGACCAATAAATAACCATCGATTCAACATTGAAATTTGATTGACGAAACAATACTGACCTTTACAACCAAAAATCAACGTCTGCTTGCAATCTGGGGGCAGTTCAAAGCACTAAGGGTAGAAACTCTTGTCAGTTTTCTCTGATTCATCAACACAGTTTCACTGATGATCCAGAACCAACAGTAAACCCAGGATAGAGCGGCTGGGTGAATGTGGTCTGGACTGTGTGGATGAGGCTCATTGTGTTTCTGGAGACGCTGTAGAAGGACAGAGTTCCTGCACTGTGATCCACATACACAACTATTCCCCTAATGGACTCATGTTATGGTGTATGAATGAGTAACTGCAGGAACATACAAGGTGTTAGGTATGATATCAGTCTGCATTGTTCATGGTGGGGTGGGCCCCCTTGTGTTGGCCAGAAGGCTGTATTGACAGCTCTCAGGGATCCCTGCTCCACCTGTGAACATAGTAGAGGTTTATGACACTGAACTGCATGACCAGCTGGACAAGGTAAGATATAGATTTGACAGTTATACTGTTTTTGGTCTTTAAGATGTCAAAAGTTGAATCTGTAATGTAATTAACAGCTCAAACTCAAGGGCAAAATTGCCTCTTTGTATGAGACAGGGGTAGCTGCAGCCTGGAGCAATGGGCGCGCCGAAAGGTAGGGGTGTGCCAAAAGGTTTCTCATTGGTGAAAGGAGTTTTACTGTGCTGGCCAATCAGCAGTAAACATTTATGTAATTTCCTTAGACAAGGTGGCGGCGATAAGACGTGATGTAATTCATCGTTTATACGTTTATCTATACTTTATAAACCACAAATATGTATATTAAGATAAGTTTGTTACAATACGATCATAATTTTTACTTTGCATTATATCTTGCAGCTTTAGTAATTAGTTTATTGTTGTTGACAGACATATGAAGAGTGAGACAAAACGATGACTGCATCGACGGCGAATCCTTCAGAGATGATTGTTTATATCTGCGTCCTTTTTGTACAAGAGAGTACAGAATACATCCTGTAAGTATAATAATTATTACCACCTCTGCTATTACAACTGTACTATGATAAATTCACAATCTGAAGACCATTAGACAAAATAAAAAACCTCTAATTTAGAGTTTGTTTCTACCTTTCTGCCAGGTGTCCAACTAATGCAGAGGATATTCAAGCTGCCAACACACTGATGTGAAGAACGCTTTCCAGAGAAATATAGAAAGAAATGACTGTGTAAGTTACAGTGTTTTTAAAACATTGATTTATCTCTATCAACATAATCACACACAATATTGTAGTAACAAGATGTTGTCTTTATTTGCTGGAAAATGACAGTCAAGTTTGTGTTTTAAGCACATCTGACACATCCCGAAGCCTGAAATGTAAAGCAGAACGTGCTCCACTTGCAGGTTATTGTAGCATATGTAAGCACACTGTCATATGCATCATTTATTTTTGCACTGTTAATCAATTTTACATTTTCACTTAGTGCAGGTTAATGTAAGGAAGATACTGTACTACAGATATTTAAATCTTTTTAGTATGTACTCCACTTCTTCACAGCCTGACCATCATCTTAATGTTTACGCAGTTCTATGTTTTTATTATTTTTTTTATATCTAAAGCACCTTGTTCAGTAAGTATTAAATGTTTCTCATATCTGTCATGGTCTAAGCGTGATCTGTTTCTGTTGTTCTGATGAAGGAAGCTTGTGTTGTGGAGGATTCAGTGTCTGTTGAGGCACATGTGAATGTGTTATAAAGTGAGTATCAGAAACACATCCAGACACATGGACTGTGAACATACTCCTGGAGACGCTGAGAAAGCACAGAAGGAATCTCTGTGGAGGATGTACTCAAAAAAATACACATACTTCAGGACACCTGCTGGAGTGAGTATATTAAAGAAAAAACTCATCAACTGTAAAATATAGTTTTCGGGTAATATTATTCTGTACCTTTTTAGCTCATCTGTAAAAAATGTAAAGCAATAGTTTTAGAAAACATTTATCAGTGTATACAAGAAGATGAAATGCATTGTAAATTGTGAAGCTTATACATTAGCTTCTGATTGTTTCTACAGTTCTGCAGTGAATGTAGCTACACTGTCTGAGCCAAAGAGGATGCAACAGAATCTGATGAATCTGAAAAGTCTTTTCTTTTTTTCTCTTTATTATTATTATTATTGTTGTTATTATTCTTTTTATTTATTTATTTTATGAAAGGGGGACCCGGCTACACCTTTCCTAGCATACACCTGATGGATACTGACTGTAAAATGTCAATCATAGTTCGAGGGCTCAGTGTGGTGACAGAAGATGGAGATGTGTGTCCGTGCACCAGCCTTGATGAAGCTTCATAACAGCCTTCTGGATGTATCCTGCTTTCAACATTGCATATCCACCACACCTGAGAAAGACACTGACTTTCCTTCAGAGGCACATTCTCAACATTAGAAGACGAGACAAGCACTGTCAGTAACTTTACTCTGAATGATTTGCCTCTTGTATTAGATCCTCATGCCTTGACTGTACCATTGCCCAAAGTGCACTCGAAGCACATTCACTCTTTTGAAGTTAACTCAACATGTTGGAGTGGTACATGTACATTAACCAAATAGCTTGCTCTATTCTTTTTCTATTCTATCTGTTTTCTTGTTATTTATTATATTAATTAAAAGCCCTTGCAACGTGTACTGTGTTAAGCTAACTGAGACTTGTTATAGCTCTTATATATCATTGCTCTTTTTGTTGTTTTTGATTGCTTCAACTCTGTCCTCATTTGTAAGTCGATTTGAATAAAAGCGTCTGCTTAATGAATAAATGTAAATGTAAATACAGTGCTTTAAGTGGGCCAGTACACACCGGTACTCAGTACCGCCACTTCCAAATATATCTCTTGAGCGTACCGCCACCTCTCCGTGCGCCAGGAACGTGCTTTTAGCGTACCGGTACGCTCATTTGGACATCTGTTTTAATAGAGGTTTTAATCCTTTGCCAGTGCTGCTGTTTTTCAGAGCGCCCTTCACAATGTAAGCTTCCTAATTCATCCCACCGAGTAGAGGTGGGCAGATCGATACTAATATCGATAATATCGATACCAACGTTGGTATCGGTATTGATCGATACCAACGGGAAAATATCGATACTTAAGTTTCAGTTTCTCTCGTTTTGCGACCTGGCCGTGTTTATCAAAATGCTGCTACTGTCACAGAGCAGAGCAAGCTCTCAAGAGTGCTGCTCGTGCTCGACACTGCTCTCCGCCCCTCTACTGTGTTGTACCGTCACGTGACTCACCACTAGCACTACCACCAGCAGTCAGGCGCGCGCACCGCTCAGCCGCGCATTTCTAACAGCAGTCAGTCAGAGGCGGAGAGAAAGAAGAGCGTTGTATGGCTGTATTTTCAGGCCGATCTACCCTTTTTGTGTCAGCTGTGAAAGGGATACTAGTTTCTATATTTAAACTACACATAGTGATGTGCACCAGACTTAATTATTTTTATTATTTATTATTTTATCAATAGCTGATTCTCCAAGAGCAGTGGATATTACAAGGCGCCTATCAGAAATGATTGTGAAGGACCTGCAGCCTCTTTCCATAGTGGAAGATGTCAGCTTCAGGAATTTTGTACAAGGAGAATTTGTTTTACATTGTGAAGTAAAACTTTATGACTTTGTTTAAGAAAAAAAAATCCTGAAAAGAAGTGCACTAAAGAGGAGAAACATTTTTTTATTAACATGCTACTTGAAAAGAGAATTTGTTTTTACTTTTTTTTTTTATATATATTTGTGAAGTAATCATTTTGTAACTTTGTTTATTTAAAAAAAAAAAACAGAAGTAACCAAAAGTTGTTTCTGAACAAAAGCTTTTGTAGTACTGATTAATAACCCGAAATGCAAATCACAAAAACAAATTAAAAGTCATGAAAATTCATTTAGATTTAGGTTGAAGACGCATCCACCTTAATTATTAAAAAGTATTGGTATTGGTATCGGTATCGGCGATACTGGCCCTGTATTTACTTGGTATCGGATCGATACCAAATCTAGCGGTATCGCACACCTCTACCACCGAGAGCAGAGACTACATCACACCCATGACTTTTACAAGTGAGAAGCGGATGCGTTGCTTTTGTCGCTGTCAGTAACAACTTAACGTAGCCGGAGAGAATTTGTGAAACGCGCACAAAAATTCAAATACAGTGAAAAACACGTAATATGCTCTCCTGGCTTCAGATTCTGAGCACTACAACAAAACGATCAAAACCAGATGACTCGCTGGCTGACACCCCGCCATATCTCTGCAGGTCAGACGCAAACTAATGAAGTAATGCAGTAGCTCTTTCAGGCAGGGTGACCAGATGTCCCGAAAAATTCCGGACAGTCCCGAAATCGAAACTGTTGTCCCGAATCCCGAATCTGGCCCTAATAGTCCCGAAAATTATACTAAAGCAAAATCTTGTTATTGTCTGAAAACAGTCTGCGGAGGTTGAGTCGTCCTGCAACCAGCCCCCGCCGGCTGCTCATTGGCTGCACGATCTTTTTTCTAAGTTCTAAAAAAATACCGTAGGCGGCTAGGCACAAATTTAGATATTAATTTATCGAAATAATCTATATGCACAAAGACAATACGACCTTTTTATCCCCTTTTTGTTTTAAAGCTTGATGAAGAGAGCGCAAGTTGCTGCAGCTGCGAGGAGGACAGTCAGTGATGCACGCGTACAGGAGTGATTGACAGTTCGCGGCACTGTGTACAAAAAAATACTCCACTACACAATTATATATATAAAAAACCATATATATATATATATATATATATATATATATGTTATAATAGAGTACCAGCACCTCTTTTGGGCCACTTAAAGCACTGTGTTAATATTAGTATAACCTGTGGTATAGATGAGTGCCAGTCAACTTTTTTCTGATTCCATTCTTTTAGAAACCATGCACAGGAAGCATATGTACTTTTGGTACTCAGTGAAGAGTCAGTAGTACAGTTGTATTATAATATAATGGAGAAGGGTCTGGCTACAGACTTGCAATCTCAGACTCTTGCGCTTCTTTTTTATTGGATATTTTATTCTACTTATTGGTTACTTGTTTGAATCTTGTTTTCTCTTGTGTAGGAATGGTTGACTGGAAATCTATCAGTCCAGATGTGAGGAAGACACACAGAGTGGAGCTGGAGCTCAGCAGATGTGATGGATGTAGATACTGTGGTCTTCACAGCTTTCTATTCAGACAAAGAGTTTGCTGGATTCTGTTCTATGGACTGCTACTACAGAATGAATTAATGAATGAGTGGTTTATCTATCTATTTATCTATCTATATATCTATCTATCTATCTATCTTTTTACTTGAATTGGTGACTGAAACTGAAGCTAAATAAAACTTTTAGTGGATAAAGCTGTGTCTGTTTGCTTAATTGGTTAATGTAACTTAAAACAATGTTACTAAACTCAGGCAAAACCTAGTTTTCTAGTGGTAACACTTTACAATAAAGTTTCATTTGTTGACTGATGTATTAAGTAATATTAACTATGAGCAATGCTTTTGATACAGTTTTTATTAAACTTTGTTAGTTTATAAAACTACAGCTGTACGTTGTTTGTTCTTGTTAGCTCACTAATATTTACAAATACAGCTGACTTTAAATGACTTTAACTTAAGAACAGCAAGTGCGACTAAACATGTTAAGAGATGTTTGTATTCTCAAAAATAATTGTAATCTGTTTTTGATCATTGATAAACTAAGACCTAAAAGTGTGGTGGTGATTACGTCAGTAAGCCGTTTTGAAAGTACTTTCAAAAGTAATTTAAAATAATATTATTTACATCATTTACGCTGTTTTTACACTGGATCAATTTCAATAGGTTTTATAGGATTATGTGTATAATTTATCGCTTTATATTAATCTATAGGTCAATAGCAATTAAGAGTATGGCTCGCCTTTAGGCGGAACAGACAGTTTTAGCTAAACATTTTGCCACGCCCCCTATCTTTCTTTCCACCAATGAGAAACCTTTCGGCACGCCCACATTTTGTCACGCCCGTTGCTCCAGGCTGCAGTTACCCCTACTTGCTTTGTATTGTGCTATTTTTTTTTAAATGGGTGGGGAGGGGTATGCTCTTGGTCTGTTGAGGAGCTATATGTGACCGAGTGAATAAGGATTCAGGGGTGGGGCGTGTATATTTCACTCTATAAATAGCACAAAGGTTCATAGATGGCGTAACTTCGTGACGCTTTGACCTTCTCCGTCTCTTTGTTAAAATGTACCAAGACGTTTAGTTTATTTACAATGTTGATTCTGTGTTAAACCCAGGGAGGAAGTCCTGCAAGAGCGTGCGGTTTTAACGATTTAACGTGGTTAGTGCGAGTGTTGGATATAAATCTTAAGTTTATGGCTATATATTGATTGTTTTGTTTGCTTGTTTTGACTTGTTATTATCTCTTTGATAATTTATTTTATTATTTGAGTTTGGATTGGTGAGGTGTAAAAAGTTTTAATTCATATGTTTTGTGTCTTAGGAGCCAGCCTGTGTGGAAGATCTTTCCTCCGGGGTCATGGGCCTTTCCTTCACTGCATGTGTATTGATTTGGGAGTGTGGAGTGGTTTGTATTAGTCACTACACTTTTCTTTAAAAGTGGTATTGTTAACCTTCTGGAAAACTGTGGACGTGTGGTGTGCGCTCTTAGCGCGGCGAATCCGTGTTCAGTGAATTTCTCTCTCTTCACACAGGCTTGGCTCCTATTGTAAGACTGGTGGGCTGTGATTTTTAGTAATTGACCTAACCTGTATATTTAATAAATTCTTTTAGAATATTCTCAAAAGTTGATTCAGAGGTTTATAACTCTTTGTCAATAAAGTTATTGAGCTGGAAAGTCACGTCTCGTTTTTTTTTTTCTATCAAGTACTGTCTATTTTCGTGGTTACAAACCCCAGGTGGCGTAGTCGGGACCAAGTGTGATTTACATATAGATGGATGGTTTATAAATGTGGACATATTAAACATTTAAAATTTGCACACCTAAAGGACATTTTTTGTAACAACAACTACAATAACTAGAGGCCCTTGTGTCAACAAGTTATTGGTTCATTACATTAGCATGTACTTTCAGTCAACAGTGAATAATATTTATACCAGAGGTCACTGTCATGAAGGTATGCTAAAACAAAGTAAAAAAAAAAAACTTTTGTATGTTCATCTTAGTCATTTATTGTACTACATTAGCCATTATGTATCTATTTTGGACTAGGATAACAGTTCACATTACCAGCAACAAAAGGTTATTTCAAATAAAACCTCTTCTCTTACTAACTTTTAGATCCAGAGGACAGAAACCATTACAGAGGCACACACACACAGGGATGTTGGAGGCTTCAAACTGTCTCCACACGCTCGGTGCCTTAAGCAAGGTTTCAACCCTTGAAGAACGTCAGGATCTTATCAATGCAGCACTAACATACTATCTGGAGGTAATGATAGAGATGTCTCTCAGACAGTAAGATTACATGTTTGGTCACCCATTTTTCTTAATATTAATAAAGGTGTTAAAATAAAAGGTAAGAACAACGTACACTGTAGGGGTCAAGTTTTCATAAATGTGTTACTTGTACACTTGTGTTGCATATATTAAATATAGAACTCTACTGATGATTAAGAAATCTTTGATTCTGACAGTATATGTTCTTATCTGATTAAAAGACTGAAAGAAGGACTGGAGACATTGAGGTGCTAAATGCCATAAAGGAGCACTCTTCCATTATGGAGGAACTCTTTTGTGGTGGTCCACTCACCCTGTCAGCTGCCTCCTCGCTGGACTCTTCACGATACATTACTCCCCGAGAGGAACTGACAAGAGCCATGGAGGAGGTGGCAGTTGGTCACTGACTGGATTGGATTATTGAAGTTGAAGGTTAGTCCATGTAATTTTACTTTTACCACATAGTTGTGTTATTGATTTTATTGGCAAGGTATTCTATTAAGCAGAGATGAGCCTGGAGTGTACCGCCAATTTTGGAAAATGTTGTGTTTTCTTACAGTGCCCTTAAAGAAACATGATAGGTCTTACTATGGTAGGTTATTACACCGTCTGTAGGTATGTTATATATCATTTATCACATGAAACTAGTGAAGACAAATGACTGACAGGACAATTTTAGAGGTTTTGCAGAACATGTCCTCTATATGGGTTTCACACGTTTGATGGTGGGGTGTTTATTAAGTGGTCATATTGTCCAACATGGGGGACGGAGGTTGCTTTGTATGCATTGGGGATATTTGCATAAACATGATCAAGAGTGTTGTCTCCTCTTCTAGGGCAAAAAAAGAGATCAAATTTGGGAAGTGCTGCTGAGATTGAAATTGAAATCAACAGCAATGCTAAAAGCTCCATCTGGGTGCACCATCTACAACTTACTAACAGCAGAATAGAGTTGTTTCAAAGATAGTTAAGCATTAATATCTGGGGTACAGACACTGAAGCGATTATAATAATTCATGGGCAGATAAAACAATCAGCAGTGCAGGAATAGAGTTAAGAAACAGTGTCATCTCATATTATTAACAAAATTCTTCTTCTTAAATCATTCATTAGTCTAGCTCCTTCCGATCTTCTGCGTGTGAACTTCTTTGTGTATGTTTATCGTCAATGGGCGGCAGGTCTTTTTCTGTTATGGTTCCTGTAGAGGTGTAATGAATCACTAATATGAAGCAATGCATCAATCAAATGACAAATGATACAACGTATTGATGCACAGCGCTAAAAATAGATGCCTGTATTCTATATTCTGGGCTCTACACTGCACTTTTGCCTCTACTAATTACTGTGTAAGAAAAAGTGATGAGGACATTGAACATCTTGATGAAGATGTTTATTGCAGCATAGCAGTAACAAAGTTCATGTTGCACCTTGGGTTCAACAGAGTCAGAATGAACCCAGAACATCCTCAGCTCAAACCTTTTATACAGTTACTGTTTACTTCTCTTAATGTAAATGAAGTTTCTCCTGTCATTACAGCCGTGGTCTTTGTGTTAATCAAGTTCTGACACCCCTCTGTCTGAGGTGGTCCTCAATGTCAAACACCTTTCCCATTCTACAACTGGTCACCATTTGCTCAGGATGTGATCACCTAGAAACAAAATAACTGCTGACTTTCAGCTTCTCTACAATAACCACACTATTTTGGGAAATGAGCACAATCAAACATATATTGTTGAGTGGAATCTGGGTCGGGGCTAGGGGTGTGCGATATTGTATGCGAGAATATCGTGATCAAAACACCTACAGAGTGCACGTATTCATTACGTGAAGCCTAGATTAGTGTGCGTGCTCTTTCACACATTCAGTCTATTCAAATACATATAGAATGATCACAAAATCAAGGGCAGAAAATGTATATATTTATACCACATCATGTAGTTTCAAATAAAGAGTGCCTTTTACTGTTTACAATAGATCAATAAAGAAGTTAAGAGTGTTAAGTGGTGTTTTAGACTCCATGTTTCCTGTTCATGTTGTATTTTGACACAGAAAAATAATCATTTCAAACACAGCACTGTTTTGAGTCTCTGAGAAACATGAAGGTGTTTTGTTCCTGAATGAATGAAGCGTTTAAAGGATTCGGTTCAATCACATTGAATCACTAATTAACAGTGACTTACTGCCACCTACTGGCAGTTTTAATTTCACATTTAAAGTATCTTTTTATTTACCAGTGCACCACCACCACATGAGAGAAAAAGAAAGGAAACTTGTCAGCCTTGCTTTATACATTTAACCCTTGTATATTGTTTAAATTCACTACCCTTTCATTATGTTTGGGATGAAAACATCCATTCAATTAAACCGCCGTAAAAATGTATCAAATTTTTATTTAGATTTTTTTTGCATAAATCTATTAAAATCAACCTCAGTCCTGATCAAAAATACCAAATGTTTTTTTTTTTGTTTTTTTTTTAATCCAGGATATTAATTCTTTAATTGCCAATTTCATAAATGACATCACTGATTAAAAAAACAGCAGCAACTACTGTTCCTTTTTTTTCACAGTCTTAGGCATGTCAAAAATTGGTAACAACATTGGCTTTGATGCATTTTTAGTTTTTGTGCAGCATTAGATTTAAATTTTTTCACCCTTATTTATTGTTGGTAGCTGTTTTTGCTCCATTGACTTCCATTATAATGACATTTTTTGATTGCGAAGCCATGACACCATGTAATCATGCATTCTTGATTGTTTGTGGTTTTCCCTGTTGAGAACAAGTAAAATGTTTTTTTTTTTTTTTTACAGTTGATCACTAGGTGGGACCATTAACCCTTTAGATAGGCCTGTGCAAAAAAAGGCTTAGTTTCTGGCTTGTATATGGAGTACAACAGCAAATTATAGTGTGTGTGTGTGTGTGTGTGTGTGTGTGTGTGTGTGTGTGTGTGTGTGTGACAGAGACCTTTGTGCACTTACCTTGATGTATCTGAAAAAATAAAATAAAAGTCAAAATATGCACCTCAGCTCTCAGAACAACATGGAGTAAACAAAAAAATATATAGTTTATGGACACTTATATAGGATGGCCTGTGTGTGAAATGCTTGTCTTTTTGTTGATGGTAAAGAACATTTAAAACCTTAAAATCCTGTGTAATAAAAAAATTCTGCTTTGCATCAGATTTAATGAACAATTTATGAAGAACCAAAATGCAATACCAATTTCAAATAAGCTGCAGCTCACTGGAGGGGTCAAGCTGCATGATAATTTCAAAAAGTTTGGTACAAGTCAAGCCCTTTCTCATGTTGTTTGCTGCTCTTTTCACCATCAAATGACCTGCATGATGGCATGCAAGAGTTTGAATCCACATACTTTACTTTTGTTTAGTCTATACTTAACCCCATCATTAAAAGGCAGTAGGTGCATTTAAAAACATTTAAATAAGCTATTTTATTTGGTTCAAGCTTGACCACATTGTGCATCAACCGTAGTAAAGTCGGCTGAAGAAGAGAAAACGGTAAAAATGTGTTCTTATGTGTGTAAAATGTTTTCAGTTTCTTAAACCCTACATGTACTAATTCTATATCCTTTCTTAATTTTTTTCTAGATATGGCAAGTAATTCAACTGCCAGTCTTAACCAGTCAGTTACTGGCTACATTCACAACATCACACCTCTGCGTCATGGGGTTAAACGACAGTACTTCGAAGGAGTCTTACAACAACGCCACAAAGTCTGTAAGCTTCTGGTGTTCAAGGCGGAGCTCCATTCTAAGTTTCTGAAGATTACTTTGAACCTGTACAGGAGAAAGTACTGTCTAGGGAAATTTACAATTGTGATACCATAATGCAGACTTTAAATGACACTGAAGTAAAAAAAAAAAAGAAAGCTTGTTACAACTTCTAGTCTGCAAGCAATATCTTCTAAGGTTTTTTTTTGTTGTCATGTTTTAGATGCCCTGTCCAACTTAATAATGTGGTTGTCCAGCCGTCAAGGAGACAAGATGAAATGGACATACTGTTCACCCACCAATCCAAATGGTGTTGCTTGAGTTCCAGTGACTACCCTTACAACCCCACCATAATGGTCCCCATTCAAGACCAAACAATTAGCCAGCTTCTGCAAATGGATATGGAATACCACAGAGTAAGTACTACTGGTGGTGGTGGGGGGGGTAAAACAGTTTAATCATTCAATCTATTCTAAATCCTTCAAGAAAATGTTGGTAGCTTGGTTAACAAATGCAGGTTTACTATGCCCTTTACACCTCTGCTCATTCCACAGATCCAGGAACTGAATTCATAATTAAATATCAGGTACTAGTAACCGTATTAGACTGTTGACCCAATATCCTGTTTATGCTCCTTCAGGTAACTTTACAAATCATCGTGTTACTCTATCCCTGATCAAGTCTCCTTCTCTAAGAGTTGGTTGACATCTTGTTGCAAAGTTACTGTTACTACAGTAGACTACATAAAGTGGGATATGAAGGTAATGAAACTAGAAATATACCATAAGACACTAATTCGTATTGTTAATGTTCTGCAGGTTAACATCACTGTAAAGATAATCCAGATGGAAAGCGAAGGACATGCATCATGGCATCATGGAGCTTACTGTCTGGGGCGTACAACAAAACCTTCAGCTGGACTCCTGGTTTTACATAACCAATGTTTCGTTACGGATGTTCAGAGGTACAAAATTCCTGTCCACGACAAAAGACGCAAAATTTACACCCACCACATGCACTGACCCCACATTTCCACTACAGCCCACCACATCTGAACACGTAACTGGAAACATCATTGGCGCCAAAGTCAACATCTACATTTGTCCACTTAAGCACAAGTTAAATCACATGGCACTTTCCTTCACAAGAGTCCTCTGTGACAAATGTGATATATTTTACAGAGGCGACGCCATTACATTACACACACACGCCAGACTTAAAATAACAGCCACGACCTCTGATGACATCAAATCCGTTAACCTAGAGAACCACATTCTCCGATCCACAATCCAAGTTCCAAAAAACGCCACAACCGACACAATGGACTCTCTTTTAGACCTCCCCACTATGAATATGACAATACACAACTACATCACCCACCTGGCATATCCGGAAAACTCACATACAGACACCCCACAACCCAGCAGTCCACCCATGCACTTCTCACCACCTACACAATCTGCAGCTCCAAGTGATGACCGAGCCGAACTTGACCTTTTTATAGTGGAATCTCCAATAGACAGTCAGCCGAAAGTAAACCAGCCAACTTCCCAATCTCCCACTTCCCAAATAAGTAATGTATTGTTAGTTTTAAATTGCAACTTGTTTTTTTTTTTTTTTGAGGAAATGTGCTTTTGTTTAAATTTCAGTCCAGTGAGCACTTGAAGTAGCTCTTAGTTTTATCCTTCCAGATTTAAATTAACTCTGTAAATATATGCAATATATTTTTTTTCTGTCTTTGACTATGGGGACATGTTTTTTCTGACTGTTAATAAAGAACCCTTACTTCAATGCTTTGCTCTTGTTTTGCTTTATTAAATTGCTACAAAATTGGTTTTTTTCTAAAATAGTTTTTTCAACGTGTACTAATTGCATAAACACTGCATCTGCAGGCAGTATTATTCATATGGGCTGTCATCGTTGTTTCGCGTGCTGTGTGACCTCGGAACTCGGAGAACATCGATCTAGTACGAGACACGAGTTCACAGGTGGGAAGTCACGGATTTGATTGCCATTCCAGTGGACTTTCAAGGGTTTAAGGTTGGAAAAACACGGTTTACGGGTTGCCTGAAACACTGCATCATACTAGACTGAGGCTACCTTTCCTCGACTTCTCCCCAACATGACGTCATCACAGAGTTGCGTAAAAAAAACGTTAATACCAAAAACTTAAAAAATAGGTATTTAAGACCATTTTTGAGACATTTTAAAAATGATATACATATCTTGAGTGATTTATGTACCCATTAATCGAAAGTGGTGTTTAACCTGCAACATGGCCTTTAATGTGTGTGTGTGTGTGTGTGTGTTTGTTTGTTTTGGAAATCAAATTGTATAGTATAGTTAAAACATAATGTAATGTATATTAATTACAATAATATTAATATAACATCTTACGCTATGCAATTACAATATGACATCTTACATTAAAACATTATAGGCCTGACAAAAGAAGTGGCTAAAATCGACATTAAAATATAGCCTACTTTTGGATTGTAATCGTCTGAGTAGCCTGTTCTAAGTAATTTTAGTTAGTTAAAATTATAATAAAACAACCATATAAAATGAAAAATAACAGATAAATAAGTACATGTAGGTCTACATCTCAGCACAATCTTCAAAAATTATTAAAAGTGATTAAAATAGGGACAGATGCACACATATGCATTAACGCACATTTACAATTTTTTTCCATCTATCTTCTTCGTTTCCTTCCATCTACATCAAACCGAATAATAACCCATTCAACAGACCTAATATATAAGCCAAGGAACTATACTGTAAGTAAAGGACATAGCGAACGATTACAATGTAGTCTGTGCACATGGCTGCACTTCCGGAAAAATCGTCCGGAAAAAGACCAAAAACCGGTCGATTGCCGATCGCGTATTTTAAGTAAAAACCGTCCGATTCCGATTTATGGCCGGTCAACCGGTGCATCCCTAGTAATATATATAGAAGTCATTTTGTGTCAATATTACACATCCCTAAAACAACCTGGGATCATCTTCAAAAAAAGTTATTTATAAAGATAAAACATGGCCAAAGTCAATTTAGGGGGCAAATATTATTCTTTAATGGAAAATGTGCAGTGGAAAGTTATGTAGACGAATGGTTAATGCCTCAGGAGGTTCTCCGCTCTAAAAAGTTTGAGAACCACTGCTCTAATGCATCTGTTTTACAGGGTTTATTGTGTAACAAAATATCAGTAATGAGCAGGGGAGAAATGATACATATTGCGTGGCTTTTAATTATAAACTAGACGATATACACCAGGACTCTTATTTTGAAATGTGTGTCTTACTATTGGAGGCTGCTCATTTGATTTCAGATTAGGGAGATGAAATACACATGTACAAGAGTCTGTAGGCAACCTGTAACCCGTGTTAATCCTACCTTATACCCGTGAAAGTGCACTGGAACGGCAGTCAAACCCCTGACTTCCCACCTGTGATCTCGTACTAGATCCATGTACTCCGAGTTCTGACGTCACAGCACGCGAAACAACAATGACATCCCCTACGGATAATACTTCCTACGGATGCAGTGTTTATGCAAGTGGTACACATTGAAAAAACTATTTTAGGACAATGTTTGGTGTGACTTGCCTGGAATGGTACAAAGTCGTTACTATAAATGTGGGATATTCGTTGATTGTTTACTGCTCCAAAGCGTTCGCTGCCTGTAGGATGTGCAACAGCTCCACCTTTTGACAATGAAGCACAGCGCTCATCTTAAATACTGGGGCCAAATCAAAGCACCCTCACTCTTGGAGATGGCGGATGACAAGAGTACCTTGTGTGTGGATTGTTGGCAGTTCAATTATTCGAAGACTGTATGATCACATCGGTGAGCAGGGGCTCGACAGGAGCCTTGGCCTTCGCTGCAGCATTACTTGGCAGAGCAGAGGAGGCAGAAGCAGTTGTTTCCAGTTCTGCTGTCTCTCAGGGCCAGAGCTCCAGCTCCAGACATCTTGATTATTCACCTCGGTGGAAACAGCTTGTGTCGGGAGGGACGCAACTGCCTGGATCTCCTTCAGGAAATGGAGACGGACCTGGCTGAAGTCTTCAGGATGCTCCCCAGAACCAGGCTTCTTCTTTCATTCATTCTGCCCCGACTGAATTGGGGAGGACAGACTGCTAGATCTGAATACGGCATCGAACGGAGCCGGCGGTGGCTCAACAGCGCGATTGCAGGCTTCTTGTCAGAGAGACAGATGCACTGCGTTCATCATTCCAGCATTGACCTGTCGCATCTGTCCAGGGACAGAGTCCCCCTGAGCCCAGAGGGGAACGAGCGTTTGCTGAGTAACCCAAGAGAAGCTCTGCAGGAACAACTCTGCCCTCAAATGTGCTTTTACTGCAGCAATGGCTCTTTTAAGAGCCACCCATTAATTCAGATTAAGCTCATTTTTCTTCAAGTCTCCTCACGTTACATGTTTTTTTTTTCTTCTGCACTGTTTGTCGTAGACTCTTGAATGAGGTGTCAAATCATACGGCTTTTTTAGGAGAGATGAGCTATAAATTTATAAGCAATCGGATGTACGATAATCGTACAGCAAGCAAGAAAATTGGGTAAAAATGTCCCATAGATTTAACACTGACAAAATCAACTGACATCATATCCTTGGATCAGAAAGGCATAGAGGCTTGGGAGTGGCTCTTGGGGCCGTTGAATGCTTGAATCTGATTGGCTGACAAACGTTGTGAGGTGTGCAATTATTTTCTGGGAAATGCTTGATGAACGTAGCTCCAGGCAGCTCTCTTGACCACATTACAGTTCATATCACTTCACATATTTAACAGTAATAACGGTCACGCAGTTTACATAAAAAGCTGTCAGCACTACCCGATGACTTTATTAGTGTAGCAACTTAAAGGCTACACATGACATTTCTCACTAGTGAGGTAATAACAGTTTAAAGACACTGCAGCAGAAGAGTGTTTAGACTTCATTAATAACTGCATTAGAATGCTATCAACAGCTCAAGCCTCCATTAACAGCTTTAAAACTACGTTTTGATACTAGCAAAAGAGGAATTAGATGAGATGTGGAAGAAATAATCCTACTCACAAGAGATTTTAAGTATAAAAAAACAGACAAATCCCTGTAAATATATCTTCTGATCGATGTCTTGTGTGGTAACTTTAGTATTAGTGGAATAATTGACTCCGGATCATTAAAGGTCCCATGATGTGGATTATTTTATTTAAAAAATTGTTTTTATGTTTTTTAATGTTTCCTGAGGTGTGCTCATATTGTTAGTAAGATTTTTACACTTAAAATGTAGTAATAGAAGGCATTTTTATGTCCTGATTTTAGTCCTCTGTCTTGAATGCTGTTTGAAGGGGCGTGTCTACTGTGAGACTCTGTTGCGATTGGCTGACATCTTTGCATTCAAAATGCGTATTACATCTGGAACCCTTCTCAAATACCTTTACTGGGTTTTATTACTATTACTGCTGTCGAGATTAATGAATCGTGGCTGTGTTGATTATAGCATTAT